>NW_027453989.1:0-113516 GCF_040206685.1 Ascaphus truei
CGGCGCACACCGGGTACCTGTAGTGACACGGCGCACACCGGGTCTACGTGTAGTGACACGGCGCACACCGGGTACTGTAGTGACACGGCGCACATCGGGTACCTGTAGTGACACGGCGCACATCGGACGGTACCGTGTAGTGACACGGCGCACACCGGGTACGTGTAGTGACACGGCGTACACCGGGTCCTGTAGTGACACGGCGCACAACGGGTACCTGTAGTGACACGGCGCACACCGGGTACCTGTAGTGACACGGCGCACACCGGGTACCTGTAGTGACACGGCGCACACCGGGTACCGTGTAGTGACACGGCGCACACCGGGTACCTGTAGTGACACGGCGCACCCGGGTACGTGTAGTGACACGGCGCACACCGGGTACCTGTAGTGACACGGCGCACACCGGGTACCTGTAGTGACACGGCGCACACCGGGTACCTGTAGTGACACGGCGCACACCGGGTACGTGTAGTGACACGGCGCACACCAGGTACCTGTAGTGACACGGCGCACACCGGGTACCTGTAGTGACACGGCGCACACCGGGTACCTGTAGTGACACGGCGCACACCGGGTACCTGTAGTGACACGGCGCACACCGGGTACCTGTAGTGACACGGCGCACACCGGGTACCTGTAGTGACACGGCGCACACCGGGTACCTGTAGTGACACGGCGCACACCGGGTACCTGTAGCGACACGGCGCACACCGGGTACGTGTAGCGACACGGCGCACACCGGGTACCTGTAGTGACACGGCGCACACCGGGTACCTGTAGTGACACGGCGCACACCGGGTACGTGTAGTGACACGGCGCACACCGGGTACCTGTAGTGACACGGCGCACACCGGGTACGTGTAGTGACACGAACACACCGGGTACCTGTAGTGACACGGCGCACACCGGGTACCTGTAGTGACACGGCGCACACCGGTACCTGTAGTGAGACGGCGCACAGCGGTACCTGTAGTGACACGGCGTACACCGGGTACGTGTAGTGACACGGCGCACACCGGGTACCTGTAGTGACACGGCGCACACCGGGTACCTGTAGTGACACGGCGCACACCGGGTACCTGTAGTGACACGGCGCACACCGGGTACCTGTAGTGACACGGCGTACACCGGGTACGTGTAGTGACACGGCGCACACCGGGTACCTGTACTGACACGGCGCACACCGGGTACGTGTAGTGACACGGCGCACACCGGGTACCTGTAGTGACACGGCGCACACCGGGTACCTGTAGTGACACGGCGCACACCGGGTACCTGTAGTGACACGGCGCACACCGGGTACCTGTAGTGACACGGCATACACCGGGTACCTGTAGTGACACGGCGCACACTGGGTACCTGTAGTGACACGGCGCACACCGGGTACCTGTAGTGACACGGCGCACACCGGGTACCTGTAGTGACACGGCGCACACCGGGTACGTGTAGTGACACGGCGCACACCGGTACGTGTAGTGACACGGCGCACACCAGGTACCTGTAGTGACACGAACACACCGGGTACCTGTAGTGACACGGCGCACAACGGGTACCTGTAGTGACACGGCGCACACCGGGTACCTGTAGTGACACGGCGCACACCGGGTACCTGTAGTGACACGGCGCACACCGGGTACGTGTAGTGACACGGCGCACACCGGGTACCTGTAGTGACACGACGCACACCGGGTACCTGTGACACGGCGCACACCGGGTACCTGTAGTAACACGGCGCACACCGGGTACCTGTAGTGACACGGCGCTCACCGGGTACCTGTAGTGACACGACGCACACCGGGTACCTGTAGTGACATGGCGCACACCGGGTACCTGTAGTGACACGGCGCACACCGGGTACGTGTAGTGACACGGCGCACACCCGGGTACCTGTAGTGACACGGCGCTCACCGGGTACCTGTAGTGACACGACCACACCGGGTACCTGTAGTGACACGGCGCACACCGGGTACCTGTAGTGACACGGCGCACACCGGGTACCTGTAGTGACACGGCGCACACCGGGTACCTGTAGTGACACGGCAGACACCGGGTACCTGTAGTGACACGAACACACCGGGTACCTGTAGTGACACGGCGCACACCGGGTACCTGTAGTGACACGGCGCACACCGGGTACCTGTAGTGACACGGCGCACACCGGATACCTGTAGTGACACGGCGCACACCGGGTACCTGTAGTGACACGGCGCACACCGGGTACCTGTAGTGACACGGCGCACACCGGGTACCTGTAGTGACACGGCGCACACCGGGTACCTGTAGTGACACGGCGCACACCGGGTACCTGTAGTGACACGGCGCACACCGGTTACCTGTAGTGACCACGGCGCACACCGGGTACGTGTAGTGACACGGCGCACACCGGGTACGTGTAGTGACACGGCGCACACCGGGTACGTGTAGTGACACGGCGCACACCGGGTACCTGTAGTGACACGGCGCACACCGGGTACCTGTAGTGACACGGCGCACACCGGGTACCTGTAGTGACACGGCGCACACCGGGTACCTGTAGTGACACGGCGCACACCGGGTACCTGTAGTGACACGGCGCACACCGGGTACCTGTAGTGACACGGCGCACACCCGGGTACCTGTAGTGACACGGCCTACACCGGGTACCTGTCAGTGACACGGCGCACACCGGGTACCTGTAGTGACACGGCGCACACCGGGTACCTGTAGTGACACGGCGCACACCGGGTACCTGTAGTGACACGGCGCACACCGGGTACCTGTAGTGACACGGCGCACACCTGGTACGTGTAGTGACACGGCGCACACCGGGTACCTGTAGTGACACGGCGCACACCCGGGTACGTGTAGTGACACGGCGCACACCGGGTACCTGTAGTGACACGGCGCACACCGGGTACCTGTAGTGACACGGCGCACACCGGGTACTGTAGTGACACGGCGCACACCGGGTACCTGTAGTGACACGGCGCACACCGGGTACCTGTAGTGACACGGCATACACCGGGTACCTGTAGTGACACGGCGCACACCGGGTACCTGTAGTGACACGGCGCACACCGGGTACCTGTAGTGACACGGCGCACACCGGGTACCTGTAGTGACACGGCGCACACCGGGTACCTGTAGTGACACGGCGCACACCGGGTACCTGTAGTGACACGCATACACCGGGTACCTGTAGTGACCGGCGCACACCGGGTACCTGTAGTGACACGGCGCACACCGGGTACCTGTAGTGACACGGCGCACACCGGGTACCTGTAGTGACACGGCGCACACCGGGTACCTGTAGTGACATGGCGCACACCGGGTACGTGTAGTGACACGGCGCACACCGGGTACCTGTAGTGACACGGCGCACACCGGGTACGTGTAGTGACACGGCGCACACCGGGTACCTGTAGTGACACGGCGCACACCGGGTACCTGTAGTGACACGGCGCACACCGGGTACCTGTAGTGACACGGCGCACACCGGGTACCTGTAGTGACACGGGCGCACACCGGGTACCTGTAGTGACACGGCATACACCGGGTACCTGTAGTGACACGGCGCACACCGGGTACCTGTAGTGACACGGCGCACACCGGGTACCTGTAGTGACACGGCGCACACCGGGTACCTGTAGTGACACGGCGCACACCGGGTACCTGTAGTGACACGGCGCACACCGGGTACCTGTAGTGACACGGCGCACACCGGGTACCTGTAGTGACACGGCGCACACCGGGTACCTGTAGTGACACGGCGCACACCGGGTACGTGTAGTGACACGGCGCACACCGGGTACCTGTAGTGACACGGCGCACACCGGGTACGTGTAGTGACACGGCGCACACCGGGTACCTGTAGTGACACGGCGCACACCGGGTACCTGTAGTGACACGGCGCACACCGGGTACCTGTAGTGACACGGCGCACACCGGGTACGTGTAGTGACACGGCGCACACCGGGTACCTGTAGTGACACGGCGCACACCGGGTACGTGTAGTGACACGGCGCACACCGGGTACGTGTAGTGACACGGCGCACACCAGGTACCTGTAGTGACACGGCGCACACCGGGTACCTGTAGTGACACGGCGCACACCGGGTACGTGTAGTGACACGGCGCACACCGGGTACCTGTAGTGAGACGGCGCACACCGGGTACCTGTAGTGACACGGCGCACACCGGGTACGTGTAGTGACACGGCGCACACCGGGTACGTGTAGTGACACGGCGCACACCGGGTACCTGTAGTGACACGGCGCACATCGGGTACCTGTAGTGACACGGCGCACACCGGGTACTGTGTAGTGACACGGCGCACACCGGGTACGTGTAGTGACACGGCGTACACCGGGTACCTGTAGTGACACGGCGCACACCGGGTACCTGTAGTGACACGGCGCACACCGGGTACCTGTAGTGACACGGCGCACACCGGGTACCGTGTAGTGACACGGCGCACACCGGGTACCTGTAGTGACACGGCGCACACCGGGTACGTGTAGTGACACGGCGCACACCGGGTACCTGTAGTGACACGGCGCACACCGGGTACCTGTAGTGACACGGCGCACACCGGTACCTGTAGTGACACGGCGCACACCGGGTACGTGTAGTGACACGGCGCACACCAGGTACCTGTAGTGACACGGCGCACACCGGGTACCTGTAGTGACACGGCGCACACCGGGTACCTGTAGTGACACGGCGCACACCGGGTACCTGTAGTGACACGGCGCACACCGGGTACCTGTAGTGACACGGCGCACACCGGGTACCTGTAGTGACACGGCGCACACCGGGTACCTGTAGCGACACGGCGCACACCGGGTACGTGTAGCGACACGGCGCACACCGGGTACCTGTAGCGACACGGCGCACACCGGGTACCTGTAGTGACACGGCGCACACCGGGTACCTGTAGTGACACGGCGCACACCGGGTACCTGTAGCGACACGGCGCACACCGGGTACCTGTAGCGACACGGCGCACACCGGGTACCTGTAGTGACACGGCGCACACCGGGTACCTGTAGTGACACGGCGCACACCGGGTACCTGTAGTGACACGGCGCACACCGGGTACCTGTAGTGACACGGCGCACACCGGGTACCTGTAGTGACACGGCGCACACCGGGTACCTGTAGTGACACGGCGCACACCGGGTACCTGTAGTGACACGGCGCACACCGGGTACCTGTAGTGACACGGCGCACACCGGGTACGTGTAGTGACACGGCGCACACCGGGTACGTGTAGCGACACGGCGCACACCGGGTACCTGTAGCGACACGGCGCACACCGGGTACCTGTAGTGACACGGCGCACACCGGGTACGTGTAGTGACACGGCGCACACCGGGTACCTGTAGTGACACGGCGCACACCGGGTACGTGTAGTGACACGGCGCGCACCGGGTACCTGTACTGACACGGCGCACACCGGGTACCTGTAGTGACACGGCGCACACCGGGTACCTGTAGTGACACGGCGCACACCGGGTACCTGTAGTGACACGGCGCACACCGGGTACCTGTAGTGACACGGCGCACACCGGGTACCTGTAGTGACACGGCGCACACCGGGTACGTGTAGTGACACGGCGCACACCGGGTACCTGTAGTGACACGGCGCACACCGGGTACGTGTAGTGACACGGCGCACACCGGGTACCTGTAGTGAGACGGCGCACAGCGGGTACCTGTAGTGACACGGCGTACACCGGGTACGTGTAGTGACACGGCGCACACCGGGTACCTGTAGTGACACGGCATACACCGGGTACCTGTAGTGACACGGCGCACACCGGGTACCTGTAGTGACACGGCGCACACCGGGTACGTGTAGTGACACGGCGCACACCGGGTACCTGTACTGACACGGCGCACACCGGGTACCTGTAGTGACACGGCGCACACCGGGTACCTGTAGTGACACGGCGTACACCGGGTACGTGTAGTGACACGGCGCACACCGGGTACCTGTAGTGACACGGCGTACACCGGGTACGTGTAGTGACACGGCGCACACCGGGTACCTGTACTGACACGGCACACACCGGGTACGTGTAGTGACACGGCGCACACCGGGTACCTGTAGTGACACGGCGCACACCGGGTACCTGTAGTGACACGGCGCACACCGGGTACCTGTAGTGACACGCCGCACACCGGGTACCTGTAGTGACACGGCGCACACCGGGTACCTGTAGTGACACGGCGCACACCGGGTACCTGTAGTGACACGGCGCACACCGGGTACGTGTAGTGACACGGCGCACACCGGGTACCTGTAGTGACACGGCGCACACCGGGTACCTGTAGTGACACGGCGCACACCGGGTACCTGTAGTGACACGGCGCACACCGGGTACGTGTAGTGACACGGAGCACACCGGGTACCTGTAGTGAGACGGCGCACACCGGGTACCTGTAGTGACACGGCGCACACCGGGTACCTGTAGTGACACGGCGCACACCGGGTACGTGTAGTGACACGGCGCACACCGGGTACCTGTAGTGACACGGCGCACACCGGGTACCTGTAGTGACACGGCGCACACCGGGTACCTGTAGTGACACGGCGCACACCGGGTACCTGTAGTGACACGGCGCACACCGGGTACCTGTAGTGACACGGCATACACCGGGTACCTGTAGTGACACGGCGCACACCGGGTACCTGTAGTGACACGGCGCACACCGGGTACCTGTAGTGACACGGCGCACACCGGGTACCTGTAGTGACACGGCGCACACCGGGTACCTGTAGTGACACGGCGCACACCGGGTACCTGTAGTGACACGGCGCACACCGGGTACCTGTAGTGACACGGCGCACACCGGGTACCTGTAGTGACACGGCGCACACCGGGTACCTGTAGTGACACGGCGCACACCGGGTACCTGTAGTGACACGGCGTACACCGGGTACGTGTAGTGACACGGCGCACACCGGGTACCTGTAGTGACACGGCGCACACCGGGTACGTGTAGTGACACGGCGCACACCGGGTACCTGTAGTGACACGGCGCACACCGGGTACCTGTAGTGACACGGCGCACACCGGGTACCTGTAGTGACACGGCGCACACCGGGTACCTGTAGTGACACGGCGCACACCGGGTACGTGTAGTGACACGGCGCACACCGGGTACCTGTAGTGACACGGCGCACACCGGGTACGTGTAGTGACACGGCGCGCACCGGGTACCTGTACTGACACGGCGCACACCGGGTACCTGTAGTGACACGGCGCACACCGGGTACCTGTAGTGACACGGCGCACACCGGGTACCTGTAGTGACACGGCGCACACCGGGTACCTGTAGTGAGACGGCGCACACCGGGTACCTGTACTGACACGGCGCACACCGGGTACCTGTAGTGACACGGCGCACACCGGGTACCTGTAGTGACACGGCGCACACCGGGTACCTGTAGTGACACGGCGCACACCGGGTACCTGTAGTGACACGGCGCACACCGGGTACCTGTAGTGACACGGCGCACACCGGGTACCTGTAGTGACACGGCGCACACCGGGTACGTGTAGTGACACGGCGCACACCGGGTACCTGTAGTGACACGGCGCACACCGGGTACCTGTAGTGACACGGCGCACACCGGGTACCTGTAGTGACACGGCGCACACCGGGTACCTGTAGTGACACGGCGCACACCGGGTACCTGTAGTGACACGGCATACACCGGGTACCTGTAGTGACACGGCGCACACCGGGTACCTGTAGTGACACGGCGCACACCGGGTACCTGTAGTGACACGGCGCACACCGGGTACCTGTAGTGACACGGCGCACACCGGGTACCTGTAGTGACACGGCGCACACCGGGTACCTGTAGTGACACGGCGCACACCGGGTACCTGTAGTGACACGGCGCACACCGGGTACCTGTAGTGACACGGCGCACACCGGGTACCTGTAGTGACACGGCGTACACCGGGTACGTGTAGTGACACGGCGCACACCGGGTACCTGTAGTGACACGGCGCACACCGGGTACGTGTAGTGACACGGCGCACACCGGGTACCTGTAGTGACACGGCGCACACCGGGTACCTGTAGTGACACGGCGCACACCGGGTACCTGTAGTGACACGGCGCACACCGGGTACCTGTAGTGACACGGCGCACACCGGGTACGTGTAGTGACACGGCGCACACCGGGTACCTGTAGTGACACGGCGCACACCGGGTACGTGTAGTGACACGGCGCACACCGGGTACGTGTAGTGACACGGCGCACACCAGGTACCTGTAGTGACACGGCGCACACCGGGTACCTGTAGTGACACGGCGCACACCGGGTACGTGTAGTGACACGGCGCACACCGGGTACCTGTAGTGAGACGGCGCACACCGGGTACCTGTAGTGACACGGCGCACACCGGGTACGTGTAGTGACACGGCGCACACCGGGTACGTGTAGTGACACGGCGCACACCGGGTACCTGTAGTGACACGGCGCACATCGGGTACCTGTAGTGACACGGCGCACACCGGGTACGTGTAGTGACACGGCGCACACCGGGTACGTGTAGTGACACGGCGTACACCGGGTACCTGTAGTGACACGGCGCACACCGGGTACCTGTAGTGACACGGCGCACACCGGGTACCTGTAGTGACACGGCGCACACCGGGTACGTGTAGTGACACGGCGCACACCGGGTACCTGTAGTGACACGGCGCACACCGGGTACGTGTAGTGACACGGCGCACACCGGGTACCTGTAGTGACACGGCGCACACCGGGTACCTGTAGTGACACGGCGCACACCGGGTACCTGTAGTGACACGGCGCACACCGGGTACGTGTAGTGACACGGCGCACACCAGGTACCTGTAGTGACACGGCGCACACCGGGTACCTGTAGTGACACGGCATACACCGGGTACCTGTAGTGACACGGCGCACACCGGGTACCTGTAGTGACACGGCGCACACCGGGTACGTGTAGTGACACGGCGCACACCGGGTACCTGTAGTGAGACGGCGCACACCGGGTACCTGTAGTGACACGGCGCACACCGGGTACGTGTAGTGACACGGCGCACACCGGGTACGTGTAGTGACACGGCGCACACCGGGTACCTGTAGTGACACGGCGCACATCGGGTACCTGTAGTGACACGGCGCACACCGGGTACGTGTAGTGACACGGCGCACACCGGGTACGTGTAGTGACACGGCGTACACCGGGTACCTGTAGTGACACGGCGCACACCGGGTACCTGTAGTGACACGGCGCACACCGGGTACCTGTAGTGACACGGCGCACACCGGGTACGTGTAGTGACACGGCGCACACCGGGTACCTGTAGTGACACGGCGCACACCGGGTACGTGTAGTGACACGGCGCACACCGGGTACCTGTAGTGACACGGCGCACACCGGGTACCTGTAGTGACACGGCGCACACCGGGTACCTGTAGTGACACGGCGCACACCGGGTACGTGTAGTGACACGGCGCACACCAGGTACCTGTAGTGACACGGCGCACACCGGGTACCTGTAGTGACACGGCATACACCGGGTACCTGTAGTGACACGGCGCACACCGGGTACCTGTAGTGACACGGCGCACACCGGGTACCTGTAGTGACACGGCGCACACCGGGTACCTGTAGCGACACGGCGCACACCGGGTACCTGTAGTGACACGGCGCACACCGGGTACCTGTAGTGACACGGCGCACACCGGGTACCTGTAGTGACACGGCGCACACCGGGTACCTGTAGTGACACGGCGCACACCGGGTACCTGTAGTGACACGGCGCACACCGGGTACGTGTAGTGACACGGCGCACACCGGGTACCTGTAGTGACACGGCGCACACCGGGTACCTGTAGTGACACGGCGCACACCGGGTACCTGTAGTGACACGGCGCACACCGGGTACGTGTAGTGACACGGCGCACACCGGGTACGTGTAGCGACACGGCGCACACCGGGTACCTGTAGTGACACGGCGCGCACAGGGTACCTGTAGTGACACGGCGCACACCAGGTACCTGTAGTGACACGGCGCACACCGGGTACGTGTAGTGACACGGCGCACACCGGGTACCTGTAGTGACACGGCGCACACCGGGTACGTGTAGTGACACGGCGCACACCGGGTACCTGTAGTGACACGGCGCACACCGGGTACCTGTAGTGACACGGCGCGCACAGGGTACCTGTACTGACACGGCGCACACCGGGTACCTGTAGTGACACGGCGCACACCGGGTACCTGTAGTGACACGGCGCACACCGGGTACCTGTAGTGAGACGGCGCACAGCGGGTACCTGTAGTGACACGGCGCACACCGGGTACGTGTAGTGACACGGCGCACACCGGGTACCTGTAGTGACACGGCATACACCGGGTACCTGTAGTGACACGGCGCACACCGGGTACCTGTAGTGACACGGCGCACACCGGGTACGTGTAGTGACACGGCGCACACCGGGTACCTGTACTGACACGGCGCACACCGGGTACCTGTACTGACACGGCGCACACCGGGTACCTGTAGTGACACGGCGTACACCGGGTACGTGTAGTGACACGGCGCACACCGGGTACCTGTAGTGACACGGCGTACACCGGGTACGTGTAGTGACACGGCGCACACCCGGTACCTGTACTGACACGGCGCACACCGGGTACGTGTAGTGACACGGCGCACACCGGGTACCTGTAGTGACACGGCGCACACCGGGTACCTGTAGTGACACGGCGCACACCGGGTACCTGTAGTGACACGGCGCACACCGGGTACCTGTAGTGACACGGCGCACACCGGGTACCTGTAGTGACACGGCGCACACCGGGTACCTGTAGTGACACGGCGCACACCGGGTACCTGTAGTGACACGGCGCACACCGGGTACGTGTAGTGACACGGCGCACACCGGGTACCTGTAGTGACACGGCGCACACCAGGTACCTGTAGTGACACAGCGCACACCGGGTACCTGTAGTGACACGGCGCACACCGGGTACGTGTAGTGACACGGCGCACACCGGGTACCTGTAGTGAGACGGCGCACACCGGGTACCTGTAGTGACACGGCGCACACCGGGTACGTGTAGTGACACGGCGCACACCGGGTACCTGTAGAGACACGGCGCACACCGGGTACCTGTAGTGACACGGCGCACACCGGGTACCTGTAGTGACACGGCGCACACCGGGTACGTGTAGTGACACGGCGCACACCGGGTACCTGTAGTGACACGGCGCACACCGGGTACCTGTAGTGACACGGCGCACACCGGGTACCTGTAGTGAAACGGCGCACACCGGGTACCTGTAGTGACACGGCGCACACCGGGTACCTGTAGTGACACGGCATACACCGGGTACCTGTAGTGACACGGCATACACCGGGTACCTGTAGTGACACGGCGCACACCGGGTACCTGTAGTGACACGGCGCACACCGGGTACCTGTAGTGACACGGCATACACCGGGTACCTGTAGTGACACGGCGCACACCGGGTACCTGTAGTGACACGGCGCACACCGGGTACCTGTAGTGACACGGCGCACACCGGGTACCTGTAGTGACACGGCGCACACCGGGTACCTGTAGTGACACGGCGCACACCGGGTACGTGTAGTGACACGGCGCACACCGGGTACCTGTAGTGACACGGCATACACCGGGTACCTGTAGTGACACGGCATACACCGGGTACCTGTAGTGACACGGCGCACACCGGGTACCTGTAGTGACACGGCGCACACCGGGTACCTGTAGTGACACGGCATACACCGGGTACCTGTAGTGACACGGCGCACACCGGGTACCTGTAGTGACACGGCGCACACCGGGTACCTGTAGTGACACGGCACACACCGGGTACCTGTAGTGACACGGCGCACACCGGGTACCTGTAGTGACACGGCGCACACCGGGTACGTGTAGTGACACGGCGCACACCGGGTACGTGTAGTGACACGGCGCACACCGGGTACCTGTAGTGACACGGCGCACACCGGGTACCTGTAGTGACACGGCGCACACCGGGTACCTGTAGTGACACGGCGCACACCGGGTACCTGTAGTGACACGGCGCACACCGGGTACCTGTAGTGACACGGCGCACACCGGGTACCTGTAGTGACACGGCGCACACCGGGTACCTGTAGTGACACGGCGCACACCGGGTACCTGTAGTGACACGGCGCACACCGGGTACCTGTAGTGACACGGCGCACACCGGGTACCTGTAGTGACACGGCGCACACCGGGTACCTGTAGTGACACGGCGCACACCGGGTACCTATAGTGAGACGGCGCACACCGGGTACCTGTAGTGACACGGCGCACACCGGGTACGTGTAGTGACACGGCGCACACCGGGTACCTGTAGTGACACGGCGCACACCGGGTACCTGTAGTGACACGGCGCACACCGGGTACCTGTAGTGACACGGCGCACACCGGGTACGTGTAGTGACACGGCGCACACCGGGTACCTGTAGTGACACGGCGCACACCGGGTACCTGTAGTGACACGGCGCACACCGGGTACGTGTAGTGACACGGCGCACACCGGGTACCTGTAGTGACACGGCGCACACCGGGTACCTGTAGTGACACGGCGCACACCGGGTACGTGTAGTGACACGGCGCACACCGGGTACGTGTAGTGACACGGCGCACACCGGGTACCTGTAGTGACACGGCGCACACCGGGTACGTGTAGTGACACGGCGCACACCGGGTACGTGTAGTGACACGGCGCACACCGGGTACCTGTAGTGACACGGCGCACACCGGGTACCTGTAGTGACACGGCGCACACCGGCCTCTCCAGGGCGGCCTGTAATAGACGCTTCACACGGGGGGGACAAAACGGCCGGTGTGCTAAGCGTCGCTAATCGCTGTCTTTGGTGCGCGGAAATCTCAATTTAAATTGCGCTTGTGCGCCAGCGTTTCCCCATCTGAGCAACAACGGGGAAAAAAGATTTCCTATTTTTGGGGAGCACAAAAATTAACTGCGTTGGGCGCCTGATGTGCCCCCCAAAAAAGTGCAGCCACGTCTGACCTACCGTAAACCCTACGCAGTGCGTTTATGGCGTTGGCGCAGAATGAAGTCCCTCTGTGTCCGCGCGGAGGTTTCACGGTGAAGCTAACGCAATGAGTTACTCCCACACTCAGGTTATTATCAGCCGCACTAATAATGTATATTTACCCATTAGTTCTAAACACAAATATACATCATTCTGATCTCGTTGAAATTGTATCGGGATCCGACGCGGCCGATGCGTCAGCAGCCAGCGCAAACAGCGCGCATTTTATGAAGGTTTGTATTACTTTTTAGCACTAGAAAATGTAAATATGACCTTAAAACAGAGGGGCTTAACTCCGGACCTCAACCCCACCCCCCCACAGGTCAGGTTTTCAGGATATCCCTGCTTCAGCACAGGTGGCTCAATACAGTCCCAACTTCAGCAAAGGTGGCTCAATCAGCCCCAGCTTCAGCACAGGTGACTCAATCAGCCTCAGCTTCAGCACAGGTGGCTCAATCAGACCCAGCTTCAGCACTGATGGCTCAATCGGTCCCTGCTTCAGCACAGATGGCTCAGTTTCTGCTTCAGCACAGGTGGCTCAATCAGTCCCAGCTTCAGCACAGGTGGCTCAATGAGACCCAGCTTCAGCACTGATGGCTCAATCGGTCCCTGCTTCAGCACAGATGGCTCAGTTTCTGCTTCAGCACAGGTGGCTCAATCAGTCGCTGCTCCTGCACAGGTGGCTCAATCAGATTCTGATTGAGCCACATGTGCTGAAGCAGAGATATCCTGAAAACCTGACTTGTTGCGGGTGTTTGGGGACCGGAGTTGAGCCCCCCTGCATTACTATATGGTCTCCAATTAGACTGGGCTGAATACACACAGAACAAGCAGGTTTCATTAACTCTTAATTAGCCGGCCCACACGTTCTGCCTCCCCAATATCACATCCGTCTGAGGGGCCCCGCGCTGGGGCTGCTAGACATTTGCGGATACACACTTACTATGTACAAGGCGTTCCCGGAGAAAGCGCCGCACTGGATGACATCACCATGATCGCAGAAAGCCTTCAACTTCTGGCCCAGCTGCTGGAACGAAAACCCCCTGAATTTAGTGGAAATAATGCATGATGGAGTTTCAAGTTAATGAATGCCGTTATCTGCAAGTGAACCTGTTCCTGAAACTGGGCATGCCCGTTCCCAGAATCCTTTGCACAGGATTCGTGTATAGGGTTGCCACGTGTCTAAAGCAAAAATACTGGACACCATGGTAAAAGGAGTGACACGCTCGAGACAGACAGACACGTTTCCTACTCTCCTTGGTCCCACCCCCAGGCTCCTGACGCATCCTCTTGATTGGCTGCATTAGGCTTGTTATATAGTGCGCGCTGGTGCGTGTGCGGGCGCGCGCCCGGTCTCCTTAATAACAGCCCTGCTTTCTCCCTGCTCGGGGAAATCCCGCGGCCCCCCAAGCCGGTCCATTCACTATGTCCAGAGAGGTTATATCGGTATATACATACACGTCCAGAGAGGAAATACCGGTATACACATACACGCCCCGAGAGGTAATACCGGTATATACATACACACCCAGAGAGGTAATACCGGTATACACATACACGCCCAGAGAGGTAATACCGTTATACATACACACCCAGAGAGGTAATACCGGTATACACATACACACCCAGAGAGGAAATACCGGTATACACATACACGCCCAGAGAGATAATACCGGTATACACATACACGCCCAGAGAGGAAATACCGGTATACACATACACACCCAGAGAGGTAATACCGGTAAACACATACACGCCCAGAGAGGAAATACCGGTATACACATACACACCCAGAGAGGTAATACCGGTATATACATACACGTCCAGAGAGGTAATACCGGTATACACATACACGCCCAGAGAGGAAATACCGGTATACACATACACGCCCAGAGAGGTAATACCGGTATACACATACACGCCCAGAGAGGTAATACCGGTATACACATACACGCCCAGAGAGGTAATACCGGTATACACATACATGTCCAGAGAGGTAATACCGGTATACACATACACGTCCAGAGAGGAAATACCGGTATACACATACACGCCGAGAGAGGTAATACCGGTATACACATACACACCCAGAGAGGAAATACCGGTATACACATACACGCCCAGAGAGATAATACCGGTATACACATACACGCCCAGAGAGGAAATACCGGTATACACATACACACCCAGAGAGGTAATACCGGTAAACACATACACGCCCAGAGAGGAAATACCGGTATACACATACACACCCAGAGAGGTAATACCGGTATATACATACACGTCCAGAGAGGTAATACCGGTATACACATACACGCCCAGAGAGGAAATACCGGTATACACATACACGCCCAGAGAGGTAATACCGGTATACACATACACGCCCAGAGAGGTAATACCGGTATACACATACATGTCCAGAGAGGTAATACCGGTATACACATACACGTCCAGAGAGGAAATACCGGTATACACATACACGCCCAGAGAGGTAATACCGGTATACACATACACGCCCAGAGAGGTAATACCGGTATACACATACATGTCCAGAGAGGTAATACCGGTATACACATACACGTCCAGAGAGGAAATACCGGTATACACATACACGCCCAGAGAGGTAATACCGGTATACACATACACGCCCAGAGAGGTAATACCGGTATACACATACACGCCCAGAGAGATAATACCGGTATATACATACACGTCCAGAGAGGAAATACCGGTATACACATACACGCCCAGAGAGGTAATACCGGTATACACATACACGCCCAGAGAGATAATACCGGTATACACATACACACCCAGAGAGGTAATACCGGTATACACATACACGCCCAGAGAGATAATACCGGTATACACATACACACCCAGAGAGGTAATACCGGTATACACATACACGCCCAGAGAGATAATACCAGTATACACATACACGCCCAGAGAGGTAATGCCGGTATACACATACACGTCCAGAGAGGAAATACCGGTATACACATACACGCCCAGAGAGGTAATACCGGTATACACATACACGCCCAGAGAGGTAATACCGGTATACACATACACGCCCAGAGAGATAATACCGGTATATACATACACGTCCAGAGAGGAAATACCGGTATACACATACACGCCCAGAGAGGTAATACCGGTATACACATACACGCCCAGAGAGATAATACCGGTATACACATACACACCCAGAGAGGTAATACCGGTATACACATACACGCCCAGAGAGATAATACCGGTGTACACATACACACCCAGAGAGGTAATACCGGTATATACATACACACCCAGAGAGGAAATACCGGTATACACATACACGTCCAGAGAGGTAATATCGGTATATACATACACGTCCAGAGAGGAAATACCGGTATACACATACACGCCCAGAGAGGTAATACCGGTATACACATACACGCCCAGAGAGATAATACCGGTATACACATACACACCCAGAGAGGAAATACCGGTATACACATACACGCCCAGAGAGGAAATACCGGTATACACATACACGTCCAGAGAGGAAATACCGGTATACACATACACGCCCAGAGAGGAAATACCGGTATACACATACACGCCCAGAGAGATAATACCGGTATACACATACACACCCAGAGAGGTAATACCGGTATACACATACACGCCCAGAGAGGAAATACCGGTATACACATACACGTCCAGAGAGGAAATACCGGTATACACATACACGCCCAGAGAGGAAATACCGGTATACACGTACACGCCCAGAGAGGTAATACCGGTATACACATACACACCCAGAGAGGAAATACCGGTATACACATACACGCCCAGAGAGATAATACCGGTATACACATACACGCCCAGAGAGGAAATACCGGTATACACATACACACCCAGAGAGGTAATACCGGTAAACACATACACGCCCAGAGAGGAAATACCGGTATACACATACACACCCAGAGAGGTAATACCGGTATATACATACACGTCCAGAGAGGTAATACCGGTATACACATACACGCCCAGAGAGGAAATACCGGTATACACATACACGCCCAGAGAGGTAATACCGGTATACACATACACGCCCAGAGAGGTAATACCGGTATACACATACATGTCCAGAGAGGTAATACCGGTATACACATACACGTCCAGAGAGGAAATACCGGTATACACATACACGCCCAGAGAGGTAATACCGGTATACACATACACGCCCAGAGAGGTAATACCGGTATACACATACATGTCCAGAGAGGTAATACCGGTATACACATACACGTCCAGAGAGGAAATACCGGTATACACATACACGCCCAGAGAGGTAATACCGGTATACACATACACGCCCAGAGAGGTAATACCGGTATACACATACACGCCCAGAGAGATAATACCGGTATATACATACACGTCCAGAGAGGAAATACCGGTATACACATACACGCCCAGAGAGGTAATACCGGTATACACATACACGCCCAGAGAGATAATACCGGTATACACATACACACCCAGAGAGGTAATACCGGTATACACATACACGCCCAGAGAGATAATACCGGTATACACATACACACCCAGAGAGGTAATACCGGTATACACATACACGCCCAGAGAGATAATACCAGTATACACATACACGCCCAGAGAGGTAATGCCGGTATACACATACACGTCCAGAGAGGAAATACCGGTATACACATACACGCCCAGAGAGGTAATACCGGTATACACATACACGCCCAGAGAGGTAATACCGGTATACACATACACGCCCAGAGAGATAATACCGGTATATACATACACGTCCAGAGAGGAAATACCGGTATACACATACACGCCCAGAGAGGTAATACCGGTATACACATACACGCCCAGAGAGATAATACCGGTATACACATACACACCCAGAGAGGTAATACCGGTATACACATACACGCCCAGAGAGATAATACCGGTGTACACATACACACCCAGAGAGGTAATACCGGTATATACATACACACCCAGAGAGGAAATACCGGTATACACATACACGTCCAGAGAGGTAATATCGGTATATACATACACGTCCAGAGAGGAAATACCGGTATACACATACACGCCCAGAGAGGTAATACCGGTATACACATACACGCCCAGAGAGATAATACCGGTATACACATACACACCCAGAGAGGAAATACCGGTATACACATACACGCCCAGAGAGGAAATACCGGTATACACATACACGTCCAGAGAGGAAATACCGGTATACACATACACGCCCAGAGAGGAAATACCGGTATACACATACACGCCCAGAGAGATAATACCGGTATACACATACACACCCAGAGAGGTAATACCGGTATACACATACACGCCCAGAGAGGAAATACCGGTATACACATACACGTCCAGAGAGGAAATACCGGTATACACATACACGCCCAGAGAGGAAATACCGGTATACACGTACACGCCCAGAGAGGTAATACCGGTATACACATACACACCCAGAGAGGTAATACCGGTATACACGTACACGCCCAGAGAGGTAATACCGGTATACACGTACACGCCCAGAGAGGTAATACCGGTATACACATACACGCCCAGAGAGGTAATACCGGTATACACATACACGCCCAGAGAGGTAATACCGGTATACACATACACACCCAGAGAGGTAATACCAGTATACACGTACACGCCCAGAGAGGTAATACTGGTATACACGTACACGCCCAGAGAGGTAATACCGGTATACACATACACGCCAAGAGAGGTAATACCGGTATACACATACACGCCCAAAGAGGTAATACCGGTATACACATACACGCCCAGAGAGGTAATACCGGTATACATGTACACGCCCAGAGATGTAATACCGGAATACACATACACGCCCAGAGAGGTAATACCGGTATACACGTACACGCCAGAGAGGTAATACCGTTATACACATACACGCCCAGAGAGGTAATACCGGAATACACATACACACCCATAGAGGTAATACCGGTATACACATACACGCCCAGAGAGGTAATACCGGTATACACATACACACCCAGAGAGGTAATACCGGTATACACATACACGCCCAGAGAGGTAATACCGGTATACACATACACACCCAGAGAGGTAATACCGGCATACACATACACGTCCAGAGAGGTAATACCGGTATACACATACACGTCCAGAGAGGTTATACCGGCATACACATACACACCCAGAGAGGTAATACCGGTATACACATACACGCCCAGAGAGGTAATACCGGTATACACATACACGCCCAGAGAGGTAATACCGGTATACACGTACACACCCAGAGAGGTAATACCGGTATACACGTACACGCCCAGAGAGGTAATACCGGTATACACATACACGCCCAGAGAGGTAATACCGGTATACACATACACGCCCAGAGAGGTAATACCGGTATACACATACACACCCAGAGAGGTAATACCAGTATACACGTACACACCCAGAGAGGTAATACCGGCATACACATACACGTCCAGAGAGGTAATACCGGTATACACATACACGTCCAGAGAGGTAATACCGGTATACACATACACGCCCAAAGAGGTAATACCGGTATACACATACACGCCCAGAGAGGTAATACCGGTATACACGTACACGCCCAGAGATGTAATACCGGAATACACATACACGCCCAGAGAGGTAATACCGGTATACACATACACGCCCAGAGAGGTAATACCGGTATACACATACACGCCCAGAGAGGTAATACCGGTATACACATACACGCCCAGAGAGGTAATACCGGTAAACACATACACGTCCAGAGAGGTAATACCGGTATACACATACACGCCCAGAGAGGTAATACCGGTATACACATACACGCCCAGAGAGGTAATACCGGTATACACATACACGCCCAGAGAGGTAATGCCGGTATACATGTACACGCCCAGAGATGTAATACCAGTATACACATACACGCCCAGAGAGGTAATGCCGGTATACATGTACACGCCCAGAGATGTAATACCAGTATACACATACACGCCCAGAGAGGTAATACCGGTATACACATACACGCCCAGAGAGGTAATGCCGGTATACATGTACACGCCCAGAGATGTAATACCGGAATACACATACACGCCCAGAGAGGTAATACCGGTATACACATACACGCCCAGAGAGGTAATACCGGTAAACACATACACGCCCAGAGAGGTAATACCGGTATACACATACACGCCCAGAGTGGTAATACCGGTATAAACATACACGCCCAGAGAGGTAATACCGGTATACACATACACGCCCAGAGATGAAATACCGGTATATTCATACACGCTCAGTATTACCTCTCATTTCTTACTGGACAGAGTGTCCAAATACAGGACAGTTCGTTTCAATACTGGACCCCTGGGATCCCTATCCGTGTATGAGGGGTGTGGGGACTTGCGTTACCTGTGTTACGTTACCTGCACATCCCACAGAATGGCAACGCGATCCCACCCCGCAGACAGCAGGTACGCCGAGTCCGGGCTGAAGCAAACCGTCTCCACACACTTAGAATGATCTGAAGAGGCGAGAGCAGAGCACACTCAGAGCACACGCAGAGCACACTCAGAGCACATTCAGAGCACACGCAGAGCACACAAACGTTGTAATTATTTTTATAATTATTATAGGGAAACCCTCGCCTGCTGGTTTTTGTGATGGAATCGAGAGCTATGGAGCAGCACTGGCAAGGGTATAATAATGGATAGCTCTACTTAAAGCTCTTCAACAATGAAGGATAAATTATTTAGAGATACTTAGTACCACTCTGCAGTGCTGCCTGAGGAATGTGATTTGTATGTTTGCGTGTAACACACCTGTGAGTATGTGGCGGCATTCTGCAGAGTCCGACTCCCAGATCCGAGCCGTGCGGTCGTGGGAAGCGCTGGCAAACAGCGAGCAGTCCGGAGAGAAACAGCAGGACTTCACCGGGCCTGCAGTGAGAGAGTGAGTGAGAGAGTGAGTGAGAGACTTCACCGGGCCTGCAGTGAGAGAGTGAGTGAGAGAGTGAGTGAGAGACTTCACCGGGCCTGCAGTGAGAGAGTGAGTGAGAGACTTCACCGGGCCTGCAGTGAGAGAGTGAGTGAGAGACTTCACCGGGCCTGCAGTGAGAGAGTGAGTGAGAGACTTCACCGGGCCTGCAGTGAGAGAGTGAGTGAGAGACTTCACCGGGCCTGCAGTGAGAGAGTGAGAGACTTCACCAGGCCTGCAGTGAGAGAGTGAGTGAGAGACTTCACCGGGCCTGCAGTGAGAGAGTGAGTGAGAGACTTCAACGGGCCTGCCGTGAGAGAGTGAGTGAGAGAGTGAGTGAGAGACTTCACCGGGCCTGCAGTGAGAGAGTGAGTGAGAGACTTCACCGGGCCTGCAGTGAGAGAGTGAGTGAGAGACTTCACCGGGCCTGCAGTGAGAGAGTGAGTGAGAGACTTCACCGGGCCTGCAGTGAGAGAGTGAGTGAGAGACTTCACCGGGCCTGCAGTGAGAGAGTGAGTGAGAGACTTCACCGGGCCTGCAGTGAGAGAGTGAGTGAGAGACTTCACCGGGCCTGCAGTGAGAGAGTGAGTGAGACTTCACCGGGCCTGCCGTGAGAGAGTGAGTGAGAGACTTCACTTGGCCTGCAGTGAGAGAGTGAGTGAGAGACTTCACCGGGCCTGCAGTGAGAGAGTGAGTGAGAGACTTCACCGGGCCTGCAGTGAGAGTGAGTGAGAGACTTCACCGGGCCTGCAGTGAGAGAGTGAGTGAGAGACTTCACCGGGCCTGCAGTGAGAGAGTGAGTGAGAGACTTCACCGGGCCTGCAGTGAGAGAGTGAGTGAGAGACTTCACCGGGCCTGCAGTGAGAGAGTGAGTGAGAGACTTCACCGGGCCTGCAGTGAGAGAGTGAGTGAGACTTCACCGGGCCTGCCGTGAGAGAGTGAGTGAGAGACTTCACTTGGCCTGCAGTGAGAGAGTGAGTGAGAGACTTCACTGGCAATACAGTGAGAGACTTCACTTGGCCTGCAGTGAGAGAGTGAGTGAGAGACTTCACCGGGCCTGCAGTGAGAGAGTGAGTGAGAGACTTCACTGGGCCTGCAGTGAGAGAGTGAGTGAGAGACTTCACCGGGCCTGCCGTGAGAGAGTGAGTGAGAGACTTCACTGGCCATGCAGTGAGAGATTTCACTGGGCCTGCAGTGAGAGTGAGTGAGAGACTTCACTGGGCCTGCAGAGAGAGTGAGTGAGAGACTTCACTGGGCCTGCAGTGAGAGAGTGAGTGAGAGACGTCACTGGGCCTGCAGTGAGAGAGTGAGTGAGAGACTTCACCGGGCCTGCAGTGAGAGAGTGAGTGAGAGACTTCACCGGGCCTGCAGTGAGAGAGTGAGTGAGAGACTTCACCGGGCCTGCAGTGAGAGAGTGAGTGAGAGACTTCACTGGCAATACAGTGAGAGATTTCACTGGGCCTGCAGTGAGAGAGTGAGAGATTTCACTGGGCCTACAGTGAGAGAGTGAGTGAGAGACTTTACTGGCCATGCAGTGAGAGAGTGAGTGAGAGACTTCATTGGGCCTGCAGTGAGAGAGTGAGTGAGAGACTTCACCGGGCCTGCAGTGAGAGAGTGAGTGAGAGACTTCACCGGGCCTGCAGTGAGAGAGTGAGTGAGAGACTTCACCGGGCCTGCCGTGAGAGAGTGAGTGAGAGACTTCACTGGGCCTGCAGTGAGAGAGTGAGTGAGAGACTTCACCGAGCCTGCAGTGAGAGAGTGAGTGAGAGACTTCACTGGCAATACAGTGAGAGATTTCACTGGGCCTGCAGTGAGAGAGTGAGAGATTTCACTGGGCCTACAGTGAGAGAGTGAGTGAGAGACTTTACTGGCCATGCAGTGAGAGAGTGAGTGAGAGACTTCATTGGGCCTGCAGTGAGAGAGTGAGTGAGAGACGTCACTGGGCCTGCAGTGAGAGAGTGAGTGAGAGACTTCACTGGGCCTGCAGTGAGAGAGTGTGAGAGACTTCACTGGGCCTGCAGTGAGAGTGAGTGAGAGACTTCACTTGGCCTGCAGTGAGAGAGTGAGCGAGAGACTTCACTGGGCCTGCAGTGAGAGAGTGAGCGAGAGACTTCACTGGGCCTGCAGTGAGAGAGTGAGTGAGAGAGGGTGAGAGACTTCATTGGGCCTGCAGTGAGAGAGGGAGTCAGTAAGAGAGTGAGTGGAGAGTGAGTGAGAGTTTTCACTGGACCTGCAGTGAGAGAGTGAGTGAGAGAGGGTGAGAGACTTCATTGGGCCTGCAGTGAGAGAGTGAGTGAGAGAGGGTGAGAGACTTCATTGGGCCTGCAGTGAGAGAGTGAGTGAGAGGGTGAGTGAGAGACTTCACCGGGCCTGCAGTGAGAGAGTGAGTGAGAGACTTCACCGGGCCTGCAGTGAGAGAGTGAGTGAGACTTCACCGGGCCTGCCGTGAGAGAGTGAGTGAGAGACTTCACTTGGCCTGCAGTGAGAGAGTGAGTGAGAGACTTCACCGGGCCTGCAGTGAGAGAGTGAGTGAGAGACTTCACCGGGCCTGCAGTGAGAGAGTGAGTGAGAGACTTCACCGGGCCTGCAGTGAGAGAGTGAGTGAGAGACTTCACCGGGCCTGCAGTGAGAGAGTGAGTGAGAGACTTCACTTGGCCTGCAGTGAGAGAGTGAGTGAGAGACTTCACCGGGCCTGCAGTGAGAGAGTGAGTGAGAGACTTCACTGGGCCTGCAGTGAGAGAGTGAGTGAGAGACTTCACCGGGCCTGCAGTGAGAGAGTGAGTGAGAGACTTCACTGGCCATGCAGTGAGAGATTTCACTGGGCCTGCAGTGAGAGTGAGTGAGAGACTTCACTGGGCCTGCAGAGAGAGTGAGTGAGAGACTTCACTGGGCCTGCAGTGAGAGAGTGAGTGAGAGACTTCACTGGGCCTGCAGTGAGAGAGTGAGTGAGAGACTTCACCGGGCCTGCAGTGAGAGAGTGAGTGAGAGACTTCACCGGGCCTGCAGTGAGAGAGTGAGTGAGAGACTTCACCGGGCCTGCAGTGAGAGAGTGAGTGAGAGACTTCACCAGGCCTGCAGTGAGAGAGTGAGTGAGAGACTTCACCGGGCCTGCAGTGAGAGAGTGAGTGAGAGACTTCACCGGGCCTGCAGTGAGAGAGTGAGTGAGAGACTTCACCGGGCCTGCAGTGAGAGAGTGAGTGAGAGACTTCACCGGGCCTGCCGTGAGAGAGTGAGTGAGAGACTTCACTTGGCCTGCAGTGAGAGAGTGAGCGAGAGACTTCACTGGGCCTGCAGTGAGAGAGTGAGCGAGAGACTTCACTGGGCCTGCAGTGAGAGAGTGAGTGAGAGAGGGTGAGAGACTTCATTGGGCCTGCAGTGAGAGAGGGAGTCAGTAAGAGAGTGAGTGGAGAGTGAGTGAGAGTTTTCACTGGACCTGCAGTGAGAGAGTGAGTGAGAGAGGGTGAGAGACTTCATTGGGCCTGCAGTGAGAGAGTGAGTGAGAGGGTGAGAGACTTCACTGGGCCTGCAGTAAGAGAGGGAGTGAGAGAGTGAGTGAGAGACTTCACTGGACCTGCAGTGGGAGAGTGGTGGGTGAAAAAGGCGACAACAAACCTCCACCATACAGCATACAGCATACAGGTTGCAGACCTGTCTAAGACATGTCACTGTGCTCACAGGTGATCTTTCTATTTGCTATATATATATATATATATATATATATATATATATATATTTGTGTTTTGTATATGTATATGTATGTATGTATGAGCATCTATAGGAATGTTACAGAACCGTCACAGGAAGAGGGTTTGGTTAAAACGAATCCACCTCTTGTCTCCATCCAGCTGTCCTCTTTAGGCTGAGCTCAGACAGGCTGCGCTTACGTGCGCACGCGTGTTCGCCACTCTTTCGCTTTGGTGGGTGGGACGCCGCTGCACTTAAAGGAGGCAAATGAGGTTGTGATTTCAAGCGGCAGCCGCGTCACGCGCACTTCGCCAGCCAATCACAAACACACACAGTTTTTTTAATATTATTAAAGTCCCGCCTCCAATCGCGTCATCCTGTCTGCGGGGGAAGGGCCCACATCGCCCAGCAGAGAGGCGCAGACGCGGGGAAGCGTAGCAGCCTGTCTGAGCTCCGCCTTATTCCTCTCTGTCTGTCCATCCAACTACCTATCTGTACCTGTTCTTCACTAAGTAAGACACGCCGGGCGATCGGCGCTGTCCCTGCCACGCCAAGTTATTTTGACTCCCTATTTCTGATACTGATACTCTTCTGAAAGGGATCGTGTGGGGGGATGGGGGTGGGGGAAGGGGGGAGATTTTTCACCTGTGTGCCCCTTCACTTTGCAGCGCAGCGCCCCGGTCTTTGCGTCCCACATGTGTACCCGGCTGTCATCCGAGCAGGTGAGGAGGAGCTGGCAATCCGGAGAAACCGCGCAGGCGTTCACCTGAAACAAGCAAGACGCTCTCCTGACCCCTGCAGCCTGCGGTGACACGTATGGCTGAAAGGGTTAATGTAGGGATTCGCAACTCCAGTCCTAAAGACCCCCCAACAGGTCAGGTTTTCTGAATATCTCCGGCTCAAACTGTTCCATGCTTCAGCACAGGTGGCTCAATCAGAGGCTGAGTCTTCGACTGATGGTGATCTGGGGGTCTCCCCTCTCTCCCCCAACTCCTCTATCTTTCCAACTCCTCCCCCCTCCCTCTCCCCAACTCCTCTCCCCTCCCTCTCCCCAACTCCTCTCCCTTTCCCCAACTGCTCTCTCCCTCCTCAACTCCTCCCCCTCTTTCTTCTCAACTCCTCCCCCTCCCTCTCCCCAACTGCTCTCCCCTCTCCCTTTTCCAAAACTCCTCCCCCCACTCTTCCCCCCTTCATAACTCCCTATCCCCAATTCCCCCCTCCCTCTCCCCAACTCCCTCCCAAACTCCCCCCCCTCTCCAAAACTCCCCCCCTCCCTTCCCCAATTTCTCTCCCCCCACTGTCCCCAACTCCTCTATTAAATATCTCCCAGTATTTGTATATATGTATCTTATTTAAAGTATCAACAATCTGTTTGTCCCATTTTGTCACTGTCTGTATCGCTTCACCCCCTTCTGCTTTCTGTATCCCCCCGATATTCTGGCATAACAAAATAATAAGTAATGCACTCACCTCCCCCTTATCTCTGCCCCAACGCACTCACCTCCCCCTTATCTCTGCCCCAATGCACTCACCTTCCCTTATCTCTGCCCCAACGCACTCACCTCCCCCTTATCTCTGCCCCAACGCACTCACCTCCCCCTTATCTCTGCCCCAACGCACTCACCTCCCCCTTATCTCTGCCCCAACGCACTCACCTCCCCCTTATCTCTGCCCCAACGCACTCACCTTCCCTTATCTCTGCCCCAACGCACTCACCTCCCCCTTATCTCTGCCCCAACGCACTCACCTTCCCTTATCTCTGCCCCAACGCACTCACCTCCCCCTTATCTCTGCCCCAACGCACTCACCTCCCCCTTATCTCTGCCCCAACGCACTCACCTTCCCTTATCTCTGCCCCAACGCACTCACCTCCCCCTTATCTCTGCCCCAACGCACTCACCTTCCCTTATCTCTGCCCCAACGCACTCACCTCCCCCTTATCTCTGCCCCAACGCACTCACCTCCCCCTTATCTCTGCCCCAACGCACTCACCTCCCCCTTATCTCTGCCCCAACGCACTCACCTTCCCTTATCTCTGCCCCAACGCACTCACCTCCTCATTATCTCTGCCCCAACGCACTCACCTTCCCTTATCTCTGCCCCAATGCACTCACCTCCCCCTTATGTCTCTCAAAATACTTCATGGTGGCCACAGCTAAATGTTCTGCTGGGTTCTGCCACATGGTACAACGAATCTCTGTCACCGAAGTCTGAGGCTCGTCCTCTCTGTCACCGGAGTCTGCAGCTCGGCCTCTCTGTCACCGGAGTCTGCGGCTCGGCCTCTCTGTCACCGGAGTCTGAGGCTCGGCCACTCTGTCACCGGAGTCTGAGGCTCGGCCTCTCTGTCACCGGAGTCTGAGGCTCGGCCTCTGTGTCACCGGAGTCCAGATTCACAGCAGCTATAACAGACGTTCACACTCCGGCTCTCAGCGGGCGTGCCCGGTCAGGCCTTTTTGTACACAGAAAGCTTCTCTGTTACCTTGGTTACAACCAGTTACCAGTCTAAATGGCCGGCCTGACCGGGGTTATTTCTGTCCCATAATAATGCCGGCTGTGGAATGTGCCGGATATTCAACACTGTTACAGAGCCTGTTATACTAACACGCAGAGCCATGTAATAACACGCAGAGCCATGTAATAACACGCAGAGCCATGTAATAACACGCAGAGCGATATAATAACACGCAGAGCCATGTAATAAAACGCAGAGCCATGTAATAACACGCAGAGCGATATAATAACACGCAGAGCCATGTAATAACGTGCAGAGCCATGTAATAACACGCAGAGCCATGTAATAACACACAGACCCCCGTAATAACACGCAGAGCCATGTAATAACGCGCAGAGCGATATAATAACACGCAGAGCCATGTAATAACACGCAGAGCCATGTAATAACACGCAGAGCCATGTAATAACACGCAGAGCCATGTAATAACGCGCAGAGCCATGTAACACGCAGAGCCATGTAATAACGCGCAGAGCCATGTAATAACACGCAGAGCCATGTAACAACACGCAGAGCCATGTAATAACACGCAGAGCCATGTAATAACACGCAGAGCCATGTAATAACACGCAGAGCCATGTAATAACGCGCAGAGCCATGTAATAACGCGCAGAGCCATGTAATAACACGCAGAGCCATGTAATAATACGCAGAGCCATGTAATAACACGCAAAGCCATGTAATAATATGCAGAGCCATGTAATAACGCGCAGAGCCATGTAATAATACGCAGAGCCATGTAATAACACGCAAAGCCATGTAATAACATGCAGAGCCATGTAATAGCGCGCAGAGCCATGTAATAACACGCAAAGCCATGTAATAACGCGCAGAGCCATGTAACAACACGCAGAGCAATGCAATAACACGCAGAGCCATGTAATAACACGCAGAGTCATGCAATAACACGCAGAGCCATGTAATAACGCGCAGAGCCATGTAATAACACCCAGCGCACGGCACCACTCCCAGCGTGGTACCACTCTAACAGGGGACTTACCCTGTTCAGAAAACTTGCCTCTAATCCAGCAGTGTGCTGGTTAATTGACCAGCACCTGGCTGATTAGAGGTGTTAGAAAAAGCCTGCCTTTGAGACAGGAAGTGAGACTCCTTAGCTCACACCTGAGCTGAACTAGGAGACAGAGCAGAGATTCCTGAGTCGCACAATTGGGGAGACTGACCAGAGGAACTGCTGTCTTGAGCTGCAGAAGGACTGGACTGTATGCTGATAGCAAGACAAGGGGACCAGACCTCAAAACCTGGACAGACATTGCTGTAGCACACAAAGGTGCTTACCCAGGAGAGCAGAGAGAACTTCCCCTACAGCTTCAGGAGAACAGATAAGACTTTCTTTTGGAACTGTAATATATCTGTATATATGTTTATATTTTGGGGCTGGTAAATAGCTTAGCTAACCAATCCAGTCAGAGAGGGGTGAGCTACATGTGTAGATAGTCTCCAAAGCAGAGATAGGTTTTTTGTTTGGCTTATTTTCATATATTTTTGCTGTGTTTAAAGCGACAGGCACAATAAAGCCTTGTTTTAATTTCACCTTAAAATAGTCTCCATTGTGTACCTCTGCACATGTCCTCCTACATATGGTGTCAGAAGTTTGGGATGAGAGGTGTCCTTTGAAGTTAAAAGGGCCCGGAGACTGCCTGTGGAATTTTTTTTTTGTGCTTTTTGCCTACAAACAGCCTGAGCAACATAAACAATCACATGCAGCAGAGATCAGAGTTAAAGCGACACACCCAGGCAGGAAATCTACACTGCACTGAAACTCACAAAACCACAGATGGACTCTTTTTCCCAATACCAAGAGGAGAGAGAGAGACTGCTGAAGCAGGTAAACCTTATTTGCCTATCACAATAAAGTGTAATATGGTCATTGAAATAGGGGTTTTGCCTTCCAGCCGTAGTCAGGGTTCAAGAAGTGAGTTAGCCCTTAAAAGGGATAGGTGTTTGTTGTTTTCAAATGTTTCGCTGAAGCAGTGAATACAGATGGTGACCCACGAGTGGTACTGATTCTGCAAATAAAGGTTGCCACACCGCATAGGACTACCAGCTGTGAATGGAGTATATGCAGAAAAGTGTGAAAATTGATGCAACACTGTGCTGAAGCAGGGGAATTTTTAGCAAACAAATGCTGAGTGTAAAATTGCCCTACCGGGGAAAAAAGGATTGCTGAACTGTGTAAAAGGTATCCCAAAGCCAATTGCTGAGTGTTAAGTCACCCTGCCGGGAGTGAAAGAAATATTCCACTGCAAAGAAATAGAACCCTGGGAATTTAAAATGGCCACCCAGCTGAAGTCAAATACAGACTCTGTAAAAATAGGGAAGAAAATGTGTTCCTGGTGTAAAGAACCCCACCACACGGAGCAGTGTCCCTTCAGGCCTTATTCAGACAATGAGAATAAATGCACAGTAATGCTAATGTTGTAAAACTTACCTAAGGGAAGAAAAAGTCTACAGAGAGGCCTGTGAGAGCCACAACCTCTACAAGCAAAATATGCCCACCTGTAGGACTACCACCATTTGGGGTTCTAGCAAATACAGTGACAACAGCTGCAATAGCGCCTCCTGAGGTCAGGAAGAGAAATATACCTGATAGCCCCAAAATGGAGGACAAAATACAAGGTTCCTGTAATGAACCCTACCCCACGGAAGAGTGGCCCTTCCAGTCCGATGAGGAGGAAGACATCTCTTATGGGGAACCCAAACCGAGTCACACCCACAAAACACCCCAAGAATGGTGGGGGTGCCTGAACTCGGTACGAACCGAAAAGACCGCTCCCTATGATGACGAATATGATCGGCGGGAGAAAGAGAGCGGGAGAAAGAGAGCGGGAGCAGTGGATCACCGAATATTTCCGTCCGCTATTACAGTTGCAAGAAAAGCCGGGTGGATCCAGTGATGCTGCTAAAATTTCAAATGAAGATGGAGACCCCAGTATCCCTGAGGGGACGGTGTCATCCAAAACAAAAAGGCGAGAAAAGAAAAGCGGTTCTTCACTTACCGTGGAAGGAACAGACACGTCCGCAGATCCCACGGAGAAAAAGGGGGACTGAGATGCCCTGCAGCCTAGAGAAAATGGAGAAGTCGTCCCGCGGATGACCGAATATCCAGAGGGCCCAAGGCAGAAGTCGTGGACCCCCAAGAAGTTTCTGTCCGGTGCTAATAGTGAAAAAACCTCAACCAACCAACCATCTCAGGGAAGCGGAGCCGGAACCGCTGAGTGACGATCCCTTGACCAGCCCTGGGGATGCCCTGAAGGTTGCCAGGCGTGACTGTGATCGGCTCCGGGAAAATAACGTGAAGCTACAGAAAGATGTGCTCACAATGTACTCTTTGGCCAGGACAGAATTGGACGATCTCAAGACTGAGCTAGATACTGCAAACGCTACTATTTCCGCCATGGATGAAAAGTAGAGCCAATCTGATAAAATGATGGCTAAACTGAAGCGGAAGTATGAGGAGGCACTGAAGCAGATGACAGTCTTCCAGCAAGAGGTTCACACTCTTTGCATAGAGCTGAATGCCTCACAACAGGAGGTCAACAGTGTCCGGACAGAGGTAGACGTATCTCAGAAGGAGGTTCATACACTCCGCAGAGCACTGGATGCCTCACATCATGAGACCAACAGCTGACGCACAGAACTGGAAGTCTCCAGAAAGGAACTTCACAGTCTCACTGAGGAGCTGGACATTTCAAGTAAAACTATCCTACATCTTAACTTAGATCTCAAAGTCTCTCAGAAGGAGCTTCAGAACCTAAAGCTGGAGATGGAAGTCTCACGCCAGGAGACAGCCCGCCTCCAAGCAGATGTTCAAAAATGGAAGGTGGACTACAAGGAGGCCCTGAATAGTACAGAGACTGAAAAAGAAGAAAATTTAAGATTAAAAAAAGAAAATTCGGAGTTGACAAACCACGTCAATGGAAAGAATGAAAAGCTGCACGAGCTTGAAAAAATAAACGGTTGGAAGATGAGAAGTTTGAAGCAGAGCACAGACTGCAGCACCAACTGCAAGGTCTGCGTACACACCTCAAGAATATCGAAGAGAAGCAGCGAACTCTGCAGGAAGAAAGTCTGCAGGCTGCTAAGGAAATACAAGTGCTGCAGGAACGCCTGATTACTCAGTGCGTCCTCGCAAAGCAGCAGGATAAACTGAAGGAAAAAAAGAATGGTGTATATAGCGCTAAAAGGCTGTGAATATATAATAAACAGTGTATATAAACATATAAGGTGATAAAAAATGTGTGTGACCTTACACACTATACCTTAATAATGTAAGGCTAGGCTGCCGAGTGAAACTAACCCAAAACACAGTTAGTACAAAGCAAAAGAACAACAATACAAACCGGCGCCTACAGAGTCCCATATAGGAAAAAAGTTCAGTCCAATGGTAAATAAGTGTCCAAAAATGTCCAATCTTGCACTTCACGCTCCACAGCAAGATGTTACAAGAAGCATGTGATGCAAAGAGAGAGAAATCATAGTGCAACAATGCTACAGTATAAACACATAAGACAAACAGGACAAGACAATACTAGACAAACACAAGCAAGGCTGACAAATAATACAAGAGTTAATTTAATACACAAAAAATATAAAATGAACAAGGCAGATGACGGATCCGGTGGTAAAACCGGAATCCTACTTACAGGACGTTCGTTTAATACAGACGGGTGTATGGTGAGTGATGCACGGCCGCGGCGTCTGATGGATGCGTGGCGTCCAGGAGTTGCTCCAAACACTGTCCCTAGCTCCGCAACCGGATGTGCGTCACCAGGGGTGGGTCTCAGGCTCTCCAAACGCTGTCTGCCACTCCGTGGCCGGAAATACGTCACCGGGGGCGGGTCAAAATGCCGAAACCCCCTTCTCCTACTGCTGTACCTCGATCAAACTCCTGTGGGTACTCTGCCTTAGTCCAAATAAACTCTCACAAACTGCCCAACGCGTTTCGTGCGCATGTGCACTTCTTCAGGGATCCCCTGAAGTGCGCATGCGCACGAAATGCGTTGGGCAGTTTGTGAGAGTTTATTTGGACTAAGGCAGAGTACCCACAGGAGTTTGATCGAGGTACAGCAGTAGGAGAAGGGGGTTAAACTGAAGGCTACCCTGACCATCACCAAAGCATCGCTAGAGGCTAAGCTTAGAGACCAGGTGACTCGGTACAAGAGGGAGCGCAAAAAGGTCCAGAAACTGAGACGAGTATCTGCAGCCCAAGCGAAGAAGTTCACAGTGCTCCACAAAATAAAGAATGATAGGTGGAAGCAAGCTCGGAGAAAGCACAGGGAAGAAATAAAGACCCTGAAAGGAGAATGGCAGGATACACTCAAGAAACAGAGTGAGACTCTGCAGTCCACTAACTTACAGATGCATCCAATACAGGAAAAGGTATTGGCTCTGTCCAAGCGTCGGTATCCCACAGTAACTATGGCCCGTGAGGACAAGTGTACAGTGAGAGCTGGGGACACCACTCGCCTTCAAAACAAGATTACGAAGTTTGAGCCACCTAAGAAAGCACTAGCCAAACCTGCAATCGCCCAACAGGCAACAAACAGAGGTTGGATAGTGTGAGGTAAGGGCGCCACTGCGCATGACAAAACTTCACTAGGTCCCGGATGAAAATGCAAAAAACTTTATTGGCACAAGGCAAACACCAGGGCTACACCACAATCTCCCCCTCATGCTCACAGCTTCCTCATACCCAGCCAACATGACCCATTGACACCGTGGGGTGCATTGCAGTACAGCTGAAGCGCAGGACAGGTTTCTCTTTCGAACAAACAGAGGTTGGACTACAGAATCTAAGCCAGAAGAATCCTTAGCTGAGAAAGCTGAAAAGATAGGACATTCTCTGGAAATGGAGCTGGAATCGCAACTCAATCCCAAAGAAGCTGAAATGGCGACTACATTGAATGGGAAAAGTGCAGGAAGACAGCTTCAAGAACTGAGGGCTCAAATGGCTGTTATAGGGCGCTCTGGTGATACCAGGAAATGGACATTTTCTGCTAAAGTGGAGCACATGGGAAGGATGGCGAGAGAGAGCGATTTGCATAGGCGCTCTGCGACTGTCGCCATACAGTCTGCCTACAAAAAGAGGAGTGCCCGACACAGGGGAAAGCTCATGACCACGTGGTCAGTAGAAAGACTGTACTTGGGAAAAGTTCTCCTTGAGCGACTGAGGACTGCTGAACTCAAACACCTGGAGGAGACACTACTAAACTGGAGGAAGGGCTCCAATCCCAGCAGGACTGAGGGTTCTCCTCCATCCACTCTCATTCAAGTCCCAGAGATATCTCGAGTGAGAGTGGAAGGATGGGCTTTGGCCGTGGCAAGCCCGAGTATCCCACAAACAGGGGAGGTATGTAACAGGGGACTTACCCTGTTCAGAAAACTTGCCTCTAATCCAGCAGTGTGCTAGTTAATTGACCAGCACCTGGCTGATTAGAGGTGTTAGAACAAGCCTGCCTTTGAGACAGGAAGTGAGACTCCTTAGCTCACACCTGAGCTGAACTAGGAGACAGAGTAGAGATTCCTGAGTCGCACAATTGGAGAGACTGACCCGAGGAACTGCTGTCTTGAGCTGCAGAAGGACTGGACTGTATGCTGATAGCAAGACAAGGGGACCAGACCTCAAAACCTGGACAGACATTGCTGTAGCACACAAAGGTGCTTACCCAGGAGTGCAGAGAGGACTTCCCCTACAGCTTCAGGAGAACAGATAAGACTTTCTTTTGGAACTGTAATATATCTGTATATATGTTTATATTTTGGGGCTGGTAAATAGCTTAGCTAACCAATCCAGTCAGAGAGGGGTGAGCTACATGTGTAGATAGTCTCCAAAGCAGAGATAGGTTTTTTGTTTGGCTTATTTTCATATATTTTTGCTGTGTTTAAAGCGACAGGCACAATAAAGCCTTGTTTTAATTTCACCTTAAAGCAGTCTCCATTGTGTACCTCTGCACATGTCCTCCTACACACTCCCAGCGCACGGTACCACTCCCAGCGTACGGTACCACTCCCAGCGCACGGTACCACTCCCAGCGCACGGTACCACTCCCAGCGCACGGTACCACTCCCAGCGCACGGTACCACTCCCAGCGCACGGTACCACTCCCAGCGCACGGTACCACTCCCAGCGCACGGTACCACTCCCAGCGCACGGTACCACTCCCAGCGCACGGTACCACTCCCAGCGCACGGTACCACTCCCAGCGCACGGTACCACTCCCAGCGCACGGTACCACTCCCAGCGCACGGTACCACTCCCAGCACGGTACCACTCCCAGCGCACGGTACCACTCCCAGCGCACGGTACCACTCCCAGCGCACGGTACCACTCCCAGCGCACGGTACCACTCCCAGCGCACGGTACCACTCCCAGCGCACGGTACCACTCCCAGCGCACGGTACCACTCCCAGCACGGTACCACTCCCAGCGCACGGTACCACTCCCAGCGCACGGTACCACTCCCAGCGCACGGTACCACTCCCAGCGCACGGTACCACTCCCAGCGCACGGTACCACTCCCAGCGCACGGTACCACTCCCAGCGCACGGTACCACTCCCAGCGCACGGTACCACTCCCAGCGCACGGTACCACTCCCAGCGCACGGTACCACTCCCAGCGCACGGTACCACTCCCAGCGCACGGTACCACTCCCAGCGCACGGTACCACTCCCAGCGCACGGTACCACTCCCAGCGCACGGTACCACTCCCAGCGCCCGGTACCACTCCCAGCGCCCGGTACCACTCCCAGCGCACGGTACCACTCCCAGCGCACGGTACCACTCCCAGCGCACGGTACCACTGCTTTCATTTGCCCCCTTACATTTCCCCTTTCTTTGTCTGACTGTTTATTTCAGGGGCAAAAGTTTACAAAAAAGCATCAATATATTAGGTGAATAAAACAGCCAGAGTACATAGGTGTAATCCCACCATATGGATTACCGCGTTAAGGACGTGTCTCTGCGAGGCCACATCTCACTGGAGAGGGCGTGGGAAATATACAAGGGGTTCCTCATTTCTATGGGGGTTAAAAAATGGCATCAGGTTCAGCTTGTTTCCAGCATTGTGCAGCAGTCAGAATGTGTGAGGCTGATTAATTTGGGGACGCGCGCCTAAGATCGATGTCCCAGCGTAAACTTGCCTTCCCCCCCCCCCCCCCAACTCTTTTTATCTTTGAGATACTTAGCGGTGAAGTTACCAGGTTTAAATCTCCCTCCAGGGGAAACAAAATGGCTGCCAATGATGTTTCTGCTTTCTACTGGGCGGCAATTGAAATCGCCTTTTAAAAAAAACAGGACGTGATACCAGTAAGTGTCTCAGGAACCCTGAAAATCAACCCCAGAGACCCCCAGGTCCTGTTAAATAAAGGCAGGTTAGTAATCAGGGGGATTGCTGCGTATAAGGAGAAATGCTTGTATTATCAAGCTTCCTATTTTCATATCTTGCTAAATCAAACCTGTGCTCATTTGCATGTCATTTCCCAGAATCCCCGGCTGCAGTTTAAGCGCTGTTTGCTAAGCGATAATGGGGAAAGACAGGGGGATTGTTATTTGGTAAATAAAGCCCATACGTGTAGTAATCCCGTAGTTATTTTGTCACCGGCAATCGTTTATCCAGGTAAAAGGATTTGTGGAAGAAGATCGGTGAGCGTTTGCAAGCTGCAACGGTGATTTCTCCCGGTAAGCGGTTATATTTATTGCAAGGTAAAGGATTCCACAAGAGGGCAGCACAGCCCCAAACATCGCACATCACATTTCTCTGTCACTCAGAGACAATCCAGGCGGCACTTTAAATATATACATCTTTTCTTTGTTTTGCTTTATGCAGCCTGGGATAACCTTTATTGAAAACGAATCACCTAAGATGCCGATCGATTGGTTCTCCCGTGATCGATCAGCATAGAGCCTGCTTCCCGGGGTCCACTAAATGGCCGCCTTTCAGTTGCAATCAATCCTTCAGTCAGTGTAACTCAGCAGCTACAATGTATTCTTATATTACTACGGTAACATTATCTATTGTTACAGTTTGCAGCTCAAGTTGCTGGGAGCTTTGGTAACAAATGATCCCAAACAGGAAAGTGTTGCAAAGATCTTGCACTGCTGGGGAGGTGGGATAAAGCCTGCTATAGAAATCAACGAATGCTCAGTGTATTAAAACTCATTAAAAGATGGCATTAAGAGTTAAACAATAAAAAATTGTGTAGTAAGTATTATCTAATACCACAGAGCTCATTTATTTAAAACACACACATGCAGGATATTGCAGGGATTGAATCAAGGAGCGCGTTAGATGGGACGTGACGCGTTAGATGGGACGTGACGCGTAGGTGACGGCATTCATCCCGTATAAATACAAAAAACAAAACTGTGCGCTACTACCTAACTACCACTACCTATAAAGTTTAAATGTATAAATATATACAGTGCAGTGACTATACCATCAATTTAGTGATAAAAAATGTATAAAAAATTAAACCACAACTCCCACAGTGAGGTAGTTAAACATTAAATAATAAGTGCCACATAACCGTGTTGGGGATAATGGCGTCTGCAGCTGTAAACGCAGGGGTGGCTCAGCACCCCACACACACTAAGAGAAGGGAAACAAAAGAAAACAGCGCACAACGCCAAATAGTGAAGCAAATTCAACAATATATTATAGATTTAAAAAGGGGGTAATATATCTGCGTACATAAAAAAGACGTCAGTCTTTTCACTCCCAAGGGGATTTCCCTTCATGCAGCCAGGTTCAGCAGCTGGTACTGGGGCTCGGTGATATCGCTCCTGCTTCCTAGCCGATATGAAGCTGCTCCTGTACCTTGGCAGGTGTATCCTCTGCAGAGAGGTTAAAACGCAGCTTGCTGCTGTCTTCACAGCAGTGGTGGATTCAATAGGGAAGTTTGAACAGTCTTACAGAGTCTCTCACAAGTGTCCAAAACAGCACACAGGATGAAATAAAAACAGGACAGGCCAACACATAGACAAAGGCCAATGTAAGCAGATATAAGGCAATAGAATGTTACATCCAACTAGTTTCGTAGAATTAACTACTTCTTCAGGGAATCCACCACTGCTGTGAAGACAGCAGCAAGCTGCGTTTTAACCTCTCTGCAGAGGATACACCTGCCAAGGTACAGGAGCAGCTTCATATCGGCTAGGAAGCAGGAGCGATTTCACCGAGCCCCTTGGGAGTGAAAAGACTGACGTCCTGCCCCAGAATCAACTGAGCTGCAGCAGCAGAGGGAAGCAAGCACCTGAATCTACAGCTAACAGCCGAGTGGTAAACAGTGTGATACACACTACATGCCTTTTACCAACCTTTTTTATGTACGCAGATATATTACCCCCTTTTTAAATCTATAATATATTGTTGAATTTGCTTCACTATTTGGCGTTGTGCGCTGTTTTCTTTTGTTTCCCATCCCGTATAAAAAGCTGCTACGATCCAGCAAAAATACAATTTATTTCATGCCCTCCGATCACATATCCCAAGGAAGTTTTGCATCCGAAGTATTTACTTCGGGGAGTATTTTTATTCCTAAAAAAATTCTAAACAACCGCCATGCGATAATATCTTCCGCTAGAATAATAATCCTCTTAATGAGAACATATGTCTGATTGTTTATCAGGAAGGGCTACAGGGCTTAATATGTGCAGCTTAGAGGGGATATGAGAGACACTGGGCCTCATGCAGTAAGCGGCGGAAAGGCACTTCTCGCCCGTTTCACGCCCAAAATGCCTACCCCTATTCAGCAAGGGGCAAAAACGTGGCGAGAATAAAAAAAAACGCCAATGTGGCGTTTTTTTTCCCCCGCCATTGGCGAGGCGAGAAGGCACTTTTCGCCTCAAATAGACATTTTTTCCGCCACGCTGTATTCTAGTAGTGGCGAGTAGCTTTGCGCCGCTATTCGCCACTCTAGAATGCCGTTTTTATGCCGAATCCGGCACGCCACAAAAAGTAGGCAAGTTGATGGTGAGAGGCTGCTGATGAGCGGCGGATCAGCACTTAGAAAAAATTCTGACCTTTTTCCTGGCTGGGATAGATGCCGGGGGTCTCCTGAGCTGATACCATTAATACCAGCACCGGAGCCCCCCGGCATGCATCCGAGGCAGGAAAAATGCATTTAAAGGCAACTTCATTACCTTAGCGGCTAACCGCTAAGGCAATGAAGGGGTTAAGCCACCGTGCCAGGTTTATTGTGGCTAGCGGGGGTGGGTGAAGGGGGTATTTTGCCCTTGTTGTTTGTTTAGGGCTTGTGGGGGGGTTGCGGGTGCGCTTAACCCCTTCACGACCGCAGCGGTTAATACCGCTACGGTCATGAAGGGGTTAAGCCCTCCCGCTACCCACCCGCAAGCCCTAAACAAACCACCGTTGGGTCTAATACCCACTTCACCCACCCCCGCTACCCACAATAAAAATAACAATAAAACACACACAACAGCCCCACACTAAATAAATATATATATACCCTATTTCTTCAATTCTAAGATGCACCTTTTTTCGATTTTCACATGTCTGAAATCGGGGTGCGTCTTAGAATCGATGTATTAAAAAAAAAAAACTTAACGTTTCAGGAAAGGTCCCATGTCAGCGGAGGACAAAGTGTGCGGCGGCGGCAAGAGAGGTCCCACGTCTGCAGATGGTTGAAGATGGACAGCGGGCGGGAGTGCAGTGGCGGCGGCAGGACTGGTCCCAAGTCTGCAGGTGAATGAAGATAAGAAGACAGCGGGCGTGCGGTGGCGGAGGTGGCTAATAGATCATAATAGCAGGAGAAGTAGACCGGTGTCTGACTACCGGTGTTACAGTGTGCACCTCCCACGCCGTTCCCCTATGCCGCTCTGCTCCTGCTCAGCTTTCCTGCTATTATGATCTCCTGCCGCCGCACCCCACCGCACGCCCACTGTCTTCTTATCTTCGTTCACCTGCAGATTATGGACCTGTCCTGCTGCCGCCACACACCCGCTGTCCATCTTCAACCATCTGCAGACGTGGGACCTCTCCTGCCGCCGCCGCCCGCTGTCCATCTTCAACCATCTGCAGACGTGGGACCTCTCCCGCCGCCACCGCCCGCTTCATCCTCCGTTGACATGGGACCTCTCCTGAAACATGGAAAGTGAAAAAGTAATTTTCCTTGATTGTGCGTCTTACAATTGAAGGCGTCTTACAATCGAGGACATACGGTATATATATAACCCCAACAACCCCTATACACCCCTAACATACAGTATAGTAATTGGCACAATTACTATTATCCACAAATGGATAATAGTGAATGTGCCCATTTAAAATACATAAAGAACAATAAATACATTAAATACATATAGCACTCACCCTTGTCCGGCTGCCACGATGAAGGCCATCCTCATCTTCATTCTGCTAATGCCCCATCCGCTTCTGCAAAACAGAAACAAGAATAAAAACATCCAATGTAATGTCCCCTAACCCCTTAATCACCATAGCGGTTAGTAACCGCTACAGTCATTAAGGGGTCAACCCACCCTCACCTACCACTCGGGACGACCTACATACCCTCCCACACTACCCCCCCACCCAGTGATGCCTAACCACCCTCACCCACTACCCACAAGGGAGGCCTACCCACATACTCTTGGGGCCAATACCCCCTCCCCCCACCCCAACACATACAGTACAATAATGTGCCAAATAACTATTATCCAGATAGGGATAATAAATTATTTGGCCATTATTAAACACATTAACTAGCATAGTAAAATAAAGAAACTTCTACTGACCTCATCAATAAGAAGGCCCCGTCAATTGCTTCAATTGGTGTGGTTTTGTGATCACTCCCTATCCCTAGTGCTTTCTCCAAAATAATACATAGCCAATACATTGCAATTACATTCACATATCAATGAACCCCTTAATCACCTTATCGGATACTAACCGCAAAGGTAATGAAGGGGTTAAGCCACCCTGGCCCGATACCTACCCTTCACACATTCCTTTGTACATTGGCTTCATCATGCAAAAAAATAAAAAATAAAAAAATACAAATATATGTACAGGCAGTCCTCGGTTATCCGACACAATGTGTTACTCAAAATGGCGTTGTAAAGCGAAACGTTGTAAAGCGAAACACGTTTTCCCATAGGAACACTGTTTAAATGAAAGGTTCCGTTCCGTACACCAAATATTTTATGCAGGCAATAAGATATGCAGCACATACATACATTATATAGTGTATATACTGTATTATATATATAACTAGCTGAGAGACCCGGCGTTGCCCGAGAGTCACACTGTCCCCCCCCCTACACACACTGTCCCCCCTCCCCCACACACTGTCCCCCCCCTCACACACACACTGTCCCCCCTCCCCCCCCCACACACACACACTGTCCCCCCCTCCCCCACACACACACTGTCCCCCCCTCCCCCACACACACACTGTTCCCCCCTCCCCCACACACACACTGTCCCCCCCCCACACACACTGTCCCCCCTCCCCCACACACACTGTCCCTCCCCCCCACCACACACGGTGTCCCACACACACTGTCCCCCCTCTCCCCACCACACACTTTCCCCCCCACACACTGTCCCCCCCCACACACACACTATTCCCCCCCCCCCCCCCCCCCCCCCCCACACACACACACACACACACACACACACACACACACACACACACACACACACACACACACACACACACTGTCCCCCCCTCCCCCACACACACACTGTCCCCCCCCTCCCCCCCACACACACACTGTCCCCCCATCTCCCACACACACACACTGTCCCCCCCATCTCCCACACACACACACTGTCCCCCCTCCCCCACACACACACTGTCCCTCCCCCCCACACACACACACGGTGTCCCACACACACTGTCCCCCCCCTCTCCCCACGCACACACAAAGCCCCCTCACCTCTGCCAGGACTCACAGCACCGCTCCTCTCTCCCGCGCTCCTCCGATAGTCGCGCGCCTGGCCCTTCTCTGCTCTCCCTCCTCCCGTCCGGGGAGCGCTGCGCACGCGCCCCCTCTCTGCACCTGTGAGCGCGAGCCGCCGGGAAACGTGCAGCAGGGAAGGTGCAGGGCCTGTCCGTGTGACGGGGGAGAATGACGGCCACTGGGAGGGTGGAAGGTGCGGGGCCTGTCCGGGGGGGGGGAAGGTGAGCTGCGGTCCGGGTGACGGGGGAGAGTGACGGCCACCGGGAGGGGGGAAGGTGAGCTGCAAGGGGGCCTGAAGCAGTGGTGTGAGTGTGTGAGGCCAATGAGAGGTGTGCGGGGGCGGGCCAAGGGACCAATGAGATTGCCGCTAGGGACAGGGAACACACCAGGGAAACATACATACATATACACTGCTTTCAGAAATATATAGTAAGATATAACATAATAAATAATATATTATATAGTATAATATAATATTATATATATACGCTCTTACGACGCTTTGCAACATTGTTTATGTGAATGTGTATATGTGTATATATACACATACACAACGTCGTAGGTGCGTTGGATAAGCCGTTTTGGCGTTGTAAAAATGAACATAGGTATGCATTGCATAGCGTTGGATAAGCCATTCGTGGTAAAGCGAAGCGTTGTAAACCGAGGACTGCCTGTATCTATCTATATATTTCTCAAACCGTCGTATGTGTGTTTGCCTGTCTGTATGTGTGTTCCCTGTGTCTAGGGGCAAATGCATTGGACCTTTGGCCCATCACTCCGCCTCAGGCCAATGAAATTGCTCCCTTGGCCTGCCCGCCCCCGCACACCTCTCATTGGCCTGAGGCGGAGTGATGGCCCAAAGGGGACACACACACACACACCTCTCCCCCCCACCCCCATCATGTGCGCCGCTCTGCACCGGCTCCCGGACGGGGGGGGAAGCGCGGCCCTCCTGCCACAGCCACCAACTTCAGGCTCCTCCCCCCTCGCTCTCAACCGGCTCCCGAACGGAGGGGAAGCGCGGCACGGCCCTCCTTACCTAGCCGCCAACTCTCCCTTACCTCCTCGGTGCTCCCTTACCTCCCCGACGGTCCCTTACCTCCCGGCCGCTGGGGAGGCCAAGCAGCCTCCTCGGATCTGCGCCAGTCCCACTCTCCACCACCTCTTACTCCCGTCGTGTGTGTGTGTGTGGAGAGGGATATTTTACTCGTGCCAACAATTTGTGCCTCACTTTCACCCCTACCCCTGCCCTTCACCCCCCCTACCCCTGCCCTTCACCCACCCTACCTGCCCTTCATCCCCCTACCTGCCCTTCACCCCCCCACCCCTGCCCTTTACCCCCCCACCCCTGCCCTTCACCCCCCTCTCTACCCCTGCCCTTCACCCCCCCCACCCCTGCCCTTCACCACCCCCCTACCTCTGCCTTTCACCCCCCTCTACCTCTGCCCTTCACCCCCCCAACCTTCACCCCCCCCCACCCCTGCCCTTCACCCCCCCACCCCTGCCCTTCACCCCCTCCACCCCCCACCCCTGCCCTTCACCCACTCTACCCCTGCCCTTCATCCCCCCTACCCCTGCCCTTCACCCTCCTACCCCTGCCCTTCACCCCCACCTACCCTTCACCCCCCTACCCCTGCCCTTCACCCCCCACCCCTGCCCTTCACCCCCCCACCCCTGCCCTTCACCCCCCTACCCTTCACCCCCCCCTACCCCTGCCCTTTACCCCCCTACCTGCCCTTCACCCCCCCTACCCCTGCCCTTCACCCCCCAACCCCTGCCCTTCACCCCCCTCTCTACCCCTGCCCTTCAACCCCCCAACCCCTGCCCTTCACCCCCCTCCCTACCCTTCCCTTCACCCCCACCCCTGCCCTTCACCACCCCCTACCCCTGCCCTTCCCCCCTACTTCTGCCCTTCACCCCCACCCCTTCCCTTCACCCCCACACCTGCCCTTCACCCCCCACCCCTGCCCTTCACCACCCCCCTACCTCTGCCCTTCACCCCCCCTCTACCTCTGCCCTTCACCCCCCCTGCCCTTCACCCCCCACCCCTGCCCTTCACCCCCCACCCCTGCCCTTCACCCCCCACCCTTCAACCCCCTTACTCCTGCCCTTCACCCCCCCTACCCCTTCCCTTCATCCCCCCTACCCCTGCCCTTCACCCCCCCTACCCCTGCCCTTCACCCCCACCTACCCTTCACCCCCTACCCATGCCCTTCACCCCTACCCCTGCCCTTCACCCCCCACCCCTGCCCTTCACCCACCACCCCTGCCCTTCACCCCCCCTACCCCTGCCCTTCACCCCCCCTATCCCTGCCCTTCACCCCCAACCCCTGCCCTTCACCCCCCTCTCTACCCCTGCCCTTCACCCCCCCAACCCCTGCCCTTCACCCCCCACCCCTGCCCTTCACCCCCCTCTCTACCCTTCCCTTCACCCCCCACCCTTGCCCCTCACCACCCCCTACCCCTGCCCTTCACCCCCCTACCTCTGCCCTTCACCCCCCCACCCCTTCCCTTCAACCCCCACCCCTGCCCTTCACCCCCCACCCCTGCCCTTCACCCCCCCACCCCTGCCCTTCACCCCCTCTACCTCTGCCTTCACCCCCCCAACCTTCACCCCCTCACCCCTGCCCTTCAGCCCCCCCACCCCTGCCCTTCACCCCCACCTACTCCTGCCCTTCATCCCCCCTACCCCTGCCCTTCACCCCCCCTAACCCTGCCCTTCACCCCCCCTACCCCGGCCCTTCACCCTCCCTACCCCTGCCCTTCACCCCCACCTACCCTTCACCCCCTACCCCTGCCCTTCACCCCCCCACCCCTGCCCTTCACCCCCCTACCTCTGCCCTTCACCCCCCCACCCCTGCCCTTCACCCCCCTACACCCCTGCCCTTCACCCCCCTACCCCTGCCTTTCACCCCCCCTACCCCTGCCCTTCACCCACCCTACACCTGCCCTTCACCCCCCTACCCCTGCCCTTCACCCCCCCTACCCCTGCCCTTCACCCCCCTACCCCTGCCCTTCACCCCCCTACCCCTGCCCTTCACCCCCCCTACCCCTGTCCTTTGCCCCCCTGCCCTTTGCCCCCACCCCCTCTACCTCTGCCCTCCACCCCCCAACCTTCACCCCCCCCACCCCTGCCCTTCACCCCCCCTACCCCTGCCCTTCATCCCCCCTACCCCTGCCCTTCACCCCCCCTACCCCTGCCCTTCACCCCCCCTACCCCTGCCCTTCACCCCCCCTACCCTGACCCTTCACCCCCCCTACTCCTGCCCTTCACCCCCACCTACCCTTCACCCCCCTACCCCTGCCCTTCACCCCCCTACCCCTGCCCTTCACCCCCTACCCCTGCCTTTCACCCCCCCTATCCCTGCCCTTCACCCCCCTCTACCCCTGCCCTTCACCTACCCCTGCCCTTCACCCACCCCTACCCCTGCCCTTCACCCACCCCTACCCCTGCCATTCACCCACCCTTACCCCTGCCCTTCACCCCCCCTACCCCTGCCCTTCACCCCCCCTACCCCTGCCCTTCACCCCCCCTACCCCTGCCCTTCACCCCCCCTACCCCTGCCCTTCACCCCCCCTACCCCTGTCCTTCGCCCCCCTGCCTTTCGCCCCCCACCCCCCACCCCCTGCCCTTTGCCCCCCACCCCCTGCCCTTTGCCCCCTGCCCTTCGCCCCCTTCCATTCACCCCCCTCCCCGCCCTTTGCCCCCCACCCCCTCCCTGCCCTTCACCCCCCACCCCCTCCCCGCCCTTTGCCCCCCGCACTTACCCCACCCTTCACGCACCCCCCCTTCCCACCCCGCCCTTCACGCACCCCCCCTTCCCACCCCACCCTTCACGCACCCCGCCCCTGCAGTCCCGGGCAACGCCGGGTATATCAGCTAGTATATCAGCTAGTATATATATATTTTTTTGCTAAACACATTTTTTTCCCCTGACCACATTTATTCCATAACGGTCTGCGGTGCGCCTACAAAGGGATTCTATTCTGTGTACCTCTCTAGATACACTCATTGTCTGTCCATATACCCACTCCCTAGGCAGCACGCCCTAACCAACAAGGGGTTTTCGAGCGAGGTCTCTATCTATAGCTATCTATCTATATATATATATATATATATATATATATATATATATATATATATATATATATATACACACACATATACACCCACATGATGAACCAATATACAAATAAATGTCTCAGGGTTAACAAAAACATGCTTAAATAAAAATACCACTTCTCTATAACATCCACAATGAAATACAATGCTATTTCCTAAACAAATCAATGTAATCATCCAATCTAAAGCATCAAATGCCAATCAAAAGCCTCAAATGCCATTCAAAACATTGCATTTACATTGTATACATGCTGCATAAAATGTAAGCTACATGTAGACGCTGAAAATCAATGTTAACAATGCAATATTCCAAAGAAAATAGCATTACATCAAACAGTATACTATGTCATCCAATAAAGTCACCATCAATCAATTTGCATACATTAATTACATCCCAAAACAATTAAAATAGCATCCATACCAATTACTCAATTAACTATAGCAACCGTTAAAGAGAACAAGTTACCATCATACAAAATATAAGTACCAAAAAATAAAATATACTAAAGCAAGCCTCACCATTACCTACAGTACAGCATAAAGCCCAAAAATTACATCTCTCTAATTATAAAATACATTCAACACACATCATAGCCAAAATCATTTAAAATAGTGCAAATCAAGCTTTTCAAACACAATCATTTCTTACCCTGTATGTATATATCTCTCTAGACATACATACATACAGTGGCAAGAAATGATGTACCAAAAAAAAACCAACACATGTAAAAGCAAGAAAAAAACAAGTTACATAAAATACATTTATTTTCTTCACTTACCATTACTTGATCCACTCACCGACTCCCGTTGAACAGCTTACTCGCGAACCTATCCACGCACAGGAACCCATAAAATAATAAACCAGAAAAAAATAAACATTACACTAAAAATCCAAAACAATCCATGGGTCTTCTAGTTGTAATCCATCTTCATCTGTATTCTTCTTTCTTTCAGCTGCGGCTCTGTTCCGGGATTTTCTTACCGTTCACTGCCACGCCCTTGTCTTCTTCTGTAGGAGGTCCTTTCTCCTCCGCGTCGTGCTTCAAAATGAGACGGCATAGGCTTTTAAAGGCCTATGACGTCACATTTTCATCATGATTTCCACGGCCCTGATTGGGCCGTGAAAACCAAGTGCTTTGGCCGATAAAAAAAAAAAAATGATGACGTCACTTAAAGGCAATGAAAGCACAGCCAATTAGAATGGCTTTGCTTCAATTGCCTTTAAGATAACGTCATAAAAAGAAACATGGCCGGCCTCACATGGTACGGTAGCCAATCAGAGCGTGGGAAGTCTATCCCTACTCTGATTGGCTCTAGTACCATGTGACAGGCTTTCAATGACGTCATATCCGTTCTCCCCCAAGCCTCTGTCACATGGTGTACTAGAGCCAATCAGAGTTGGGATGGAGTTCCCACGCTCTGATTGGCTACCGTACCATGTGAGGCCGGCCATGTTTCTTTGATGTAATGCTATTTTCTTTGGAATATTGCATTGTTAACATTGATTTGCAGCGTCTACATGTTGCTTAGATTTTATGCATCATGTATACAATGTAAATGCAATGTTTTGAATGGCATTTGAGGCTTTGGATTGGCATTTGATGCTTTAGATTGGATGATTACATTTGATTTGTTTAGGAAATAGCATTGTATTTCATTGTGGATGTTATAGAGAAGTGGTATTTTTATTTAAGCATGTTTTTGTTAACCCTGAGACATTTATTTGTATATTGGTTCATCGTGTGTGTGTGTGTGTGTGTGTGTGTGTGTGTGTGTGTGTGTGTGTGTGTGTGTGTGTGTGTGTGTGTGTGTGTATATAATATATTTAAAAAAAAATTTTTTTTTGCATGATGAAGCCACTGTACAAAGGAATGGGTGAAGGGTGGGTATCGGGCCAGGGTGGCTTAACCCCTTCATTACCTTTGCGTTAGTATCCGATAAGGTGATTAAGGGATTCATTGATATGTGAATGTAATTGCAATGTATTGGCTATGTATTATTTTGGCAACGGACTACAAGGATGATGCTGGCGACGGGGCTTCTTATTGATGAGGTCAATAGAAGTTTCTTTATTTTACTATGCTAGTTAATGTGTTTAATAATGGCCAAATAATTTATTATCCCTATCTGGATTATAGTTATTTGGCACATTATTGTACTGTATGTGTTGGGGTGGGGGGAGGGGGTATTGGCCCCAAGGGTATGTATGTAAGCCTCCCTTGTGGGTAGTGGATGAGGGTGGTTAGGCATCACGGGGTGGGGGGTTATTGGGGGAGGGTATGTAGGCGTCCCGAGTGGTGGGGGAGGGTGGGTTAACCCCTTAATGACTGTAGCGGTTACTAACCGCTATGGTGATTAAGGGGTTAGGGGACATTACATTGGATGTTTTTATTCTTGTTTCTGTTTTGCAGAAGCAGATGGGGCATTAGCAGAATGAAGATGAGGATGGCCTTCATCATGGCAGCCGGACATGGGTGAGTGCTATATGTATTTCATGTATTTATTGTTATTTATGTATTTTAAATGGACAACTGCACTATTATCCATTTGTGGATAATAGTAATGTTGCCCATTACTGTATTGTATGTTGTGTATTGCTGCTATGTTTATTGGGGGCAATTGTCCCCAATAAACATGCTATTATGCGTTAACCCCTTCATTGCCTTTGCGGCTATCCGCTATGGTAATGAAGCAGCATTAATGTATTTTAATAATATTGTGCGGGAGCAGGGGGTCCCCTGAGCTGAACCTCATTGAATTCTGGCTCAGAGACCCCCTGCTTCCCGAGTTACAGGCCCCGGTTTGGGGCATCGGTTACAGTGTCGACGCCATCTTTATAGCGGGCACGTCGCGTATGGGACGCTATAAAGATGGCGGCGACACTGCCCACACGATCACACATACTGGGGCCTGTAACTCGGGAAGCAGGGGGTCCCTGGTCCACAAAGCTATGCGGTTCAGCTCAGGGGACCCCCTGCTCACTGTACAGTATTATTAAAAATATATTCATGCTGCTTCGTTACCATAGCAGATAGCCGCAAAGGTAAGGAATGATTGTTTATTGATATGGGTGTTTTATTCATAGTGTAGATGTGCAGAGGGTCTCCGGAGCTGAACCGCTTTGGTTTTAGGTCCGGGGACCCCCTGCTTCCCGAGATACAGGCCACTTTATGGGGTGCCGGTATCCCTCTGCTTTGTTTACATTCCGCGGTCATGTGATTGGGACCTTTAAATGCAGAGGGATACGGCACCTCATAAAGGGGCCTGTATCTCGGGAAGCAGGGGGTCCCCGGACCTGAAACAAATGCGGTTCAGTTCCGGAGACCCCCTGCACATCTACAGTATGAATAAAAATGGTATATAAAATAATTTTTAATGTGCCGATGTTTGCGCAGAGAGAGCGTCGGATCTCTCTCTGCTGCAGACATATCTCGGCAGGGGACGGCTTCTCGGCAGCTTCTCGCCAGGCAGCCATCTCGCCACAGGTTACTCGCCATTTTATCAAATAGTGGTGGCGCATTCATTCGCCAGGGATTCGGCCCTTACAGCATACAGCGAATTTAACATGCCAAAAACATGGCTAGTTCAAAAACTGGCTAATGCTTTTTTTCACTGCTTAGTGCATAGACCCCACTGTCACATATATAAAGGGTTAATATGTGCAGCTTAGAGGGGAGAAGGGAGAGGGGGATATGAGAGACACTGTCACATATATAAATGGTTAATATGTGCAGCTTAGAGGGGAGAAGGGAGAGGGGGATATGAGAGACACTGTCATATATATAAAGGGTTAATATGTGCAGCTTAGAGGAGGGAAAGGGAGGGATATTATAGAAACTGTCACATATATATATAAAAGCAGCGATGGAATATAATATGATTCTAGAGGACAGGAGGGAGGTCCCCTGGGGAAGAGACAATCCCCTTTCTCATCTTGGAGGTTTCCAATTCTCAAAGATACGATTTATGGAGCTGGCATATTTTCCGTGTGCGTGAGGGGGATCAGCAACCTTCAAACAGCCTCTCCCGGGGGGAACTGCTGTGGTTAGTGGTTAAATTAAGAGAGGGTGTGGAGTGGAGTCGCAGTGTGCAGAATGCGGGTATCACTTCTCCGTCTCACAGCCTCTCCCGGGGGGAACTGCTGTGGTTAGTGGTTAAATTAAGAGAGGGTGTGGAGTGGGGTCGCAGTGTGCAGAATGCGGGTATCACTTCTCCGTCTCACAGCCTCTCCCGGGGGGAACTGCTGTGGTTAAATTAAATTAAGAGAGGGTGTGGGGTGGAATCCGCAGTGTGCAGAAAGCGAGTATCTATCCTCCGTTTCGCACCTAATTATAGGAGGAATATGTGATTTGGGTTGGCTTGTAAGAGATGGAAATCACGGTTAGCTAGCAGTACCGGTGAGACCCGCGGAGTGCGCGTTTATCTGCGCTACGCTCACAAACCATATAGACGTTTGCAAAAAATGTGTTTTAAATGCAGATTCACTTTGGTTTATCCCCATGTTGCTGTCACTTTGAGGATTCTAGTTGGCGGTATTGAGCGGTCTTCGATATTGGGTTGTAGCCGTTTCGCTGCGTCCAAATCTCCGCCGATGTTTAGCTGTAAGTGACCGTGCCGCAGGGACACCCAGCCATCGGCCACTTCCCCGCCAAGGTAAGTACCTAACCTTATCCCTGTCCCTAAACCCCTAAAGGTATCTCCCTACCATAACCGCTAAAACCCCTATAGTAATCCCATCCCCTAACCACTAAACCCTTAAAGTTATCCCCCTACCCTAACCGCTAAACCCCTAAAGTTATCCCCTACCCTAACCGCTAAACCCCTAAAGTTATCCCCTACCCTAACCGCTAAACCCCTAAAGTTATCCCCATACCCTAACCGCTAAACCCCTAATGTTATCCCCCTACCCTAACCGCTAAACCCCTAAAGTTATCGCCCTACCCTAACCGCTAAACCCCTAAAGTTATCCCCATACCCTAACCGCTAAACCCCTAAAGCTATCCCCCTACCCTAACCGCTAAACCCCTAATGTTATACCCCTACCCTAAAACTGAACTTATTGCAGAAGCGGCCGGCGGCAGATATTCCCTCTGCAGTTAAACGCCGGCGGGGGCGCCGTCCCAATGTCCCGTTCGGGTATTCAGTTAAACGCCGGCGGGGGCGCCGTCCCAATGTCCCGTTCGGGTATTCAGTTAAACGCCGGCGGGGGCGCCGTCCCAATGTCCCGTTCGGGTATTCAGTTAAATGCCGGCGGGGGCGCCGTCCCAATGTCCCGTTCGGGTATTCAGTTAAACGCCGGCGGGGGCGCCGTCCCAATGTCCCGTTCGGGTATTCAGATAAACGCCGGCGGGGGCGCTGTCCCAATGTCCCGTTCGGGTATTCAGGTAAACGCCGGCGGGGACGCTGTCCCAATGTCCCGTTCGGGTATTCAGTTAAATGCCGGCGGGGGCGCCGTCCCAATGTCCCGTTCGGGTATTCAGATAAACGCCGGCGGGGGCGCTGTCCCAATGTCCCGTTCGGGTATTCAGATAAATGCCGGCGGGGACGCCGTCCCAATGTCCCGTTCGGGTATTCAGTTAAACACCGGTGGGGGCGCTGTCCCAATGTCCCGTTCGGGTATTCAGTTAAACGCCGGCGGGGGCGCCGTCCCAATGTCCCGTTCAGGTATTCAGTTAAACGCCGGCGGGGGCGCCGTCCCAATGTCCCGTTCAGGTATTCAGTTAAACGCCGGCGGGGGCGCCGTCCCAATGTCCCGTTCAGGTATTCAGTTAAACACCGGCGGGGGCGCCGTCCCAATGTCCCGTTCGGGTATTCAGTTCACTTTTTAACATTTAAAAGCAGCAATCCTGCCAAATGTAGCTATTGATTTACTCACAGAATTTCAGCCGGGGCTCCCGCGGAGCGGGCCCGGGACCCCCTTGTTTTACGAAATACCAGTTTAGTTCTATCCCCTCATGGGCATTTAAATCCAATGTCCTCCGCGCGGCTTAATATTGCCGAGCCGGCAGGGATGGACAGAGACAGGTAAGAAACAGTTCAGTCCGCGCTCTGGCTCTCTAAGGGTGTGGAATGCCGATTCCTCTCTGTTCTTTTGCTGCTCCTGCGATTCGAGGCGTCTTCCCCCACCTCCAAAGTGGATCCCAACGGAGAACTCCGACGGCGATACCAAAATAACCAAGAAAAAAGAGAAACACAAGAGCGCACCAAGATGAGAGATATAAAGTGTATTACCAACAAGATAAGATAGCAACCACTTACATGAATAAAAACTTTAATATTCCCCGATCTCGACGATAACTTCAATGGTGGGGCATCACATGAGGTGTGCAGGGGCAGTATCAGTCCTCAGAAATCAGTCCCGCGCGCTGGGGCTGTCTCCGTAGCGCTGTCAGACCTCCACGAGTGTAAGCGTGGCTGAAAGCGTAGCGCGCATGCGCAGGAATAGAAGCCCTCTGCAGCTGTCCTTAGGATGCCTGTCCGTTTAGGTTATGATAATCGTGATCGGAATCGATCAGAATCGATACACTTGTGTGTGTACTGGCTGTCACAAAGATAAGAGCCAGCAACACTGGTCGCGACGCGTTTCGTATACCAAAGTATACTTCATCAAGAGAGACAGCCTCAGCGCGCGGGACTGATTTCTGAGGACTGATACTGCCCCTGCACACCTCATGTGATGCCCCACCATTGAAGTTATCGTCGAGATCGGGGAATATTAAAGTTTTTATTCATGTAAGTGGTTGCTATCTTGTTGGTAATACACTTTATATCTCTCATCTTGGTGCGCTCTTGTGTTTCTCTTTTTTCATGGACAGAGACATCACTGTGCCACGGGCAAACTAAAAATGTGGCGCCCCCTCCTCCTGCACGTGCCGTGTCCTTCGCCGCCGCTCTGTCAATGTCCCGGGTGGCCGAGCGCCCTTAGTCACTGTCGCTTGCAGCTTCTGCCGCCGCTTCGAATCCCGTGCACCCACCATCTTTAAATGTCCCTCGGCAGGACTTTTAAAGATGGCGTCAGGGTCAGAGCTCGCACAGCGAAAAATCGAGCGGCGAGGTGTCTGGCTTTTTCTTTCGGTGCCCCTTCTCGGTTGGTGCTCTTTTTCGTTTGGCGCCCGGGCAAGACCCCAACAGACGGCCCCTTGATCCGGCCCTGCAACTACACCGATAAGTATCTCTAGTACCGGTGGATCTAAAAAATAGAGCGGCTCGGCAAAAGGGGAGAATCCCCGGGATAAAAAAATAAAATAGGGTCTCCGGAGATGAACCGCGTTCATTTCAGATCTGGGGACCCCATGCATCCCGGGGATACATTCCTCCGCAGGGGGAAGCGATTCCTTATGCAGTTTTGAAGCTCCCGCGTCACATGGACCAATAGGAAGCTACAACGTCTTCCTATTGGCTCCCGTGCTGCGGGACATTTAAACCTCTGTTTTCTTCACCCAGCTACCGGCAGCACCTAAGGATCACAGAAAGCAGGGGGTCCCCAGAAGCTGAAATGAATGCAGTTCATCTCCGGAGACCCCCTGCTTTAGACCTAAGTGGAAGCACAGATTTATAACATTTTGCTTTTTTTCTTTGATAAATCTGTTTGTTGCGCTTCTTTAGCGCCAATTTCCAGCTGGGGACTGTTTGACAAATAGTGTCCCCCTTTAGTAGTAAGCAGGGACCTCCTTGGGAATGGGGGTCATGACTGCAGCGACGACGAACTATCCTGCAGCTAAGGGGTTAATAAAAGGGTCATGGTTGGTATGAAGGGGAAAAAGATTCTGGGGTTAGTCAGTGGCACTGACGTGGGCCATGTGGGGGCGGGGGGGGGGGGTCAGTCATTTAATGGTAGCGGCAGGGACAGTAAATGATTATTGGTAATGTATGTTATGTTATTTCATTGCGTTATATCTCGTTTACATGCATTGCGCCGCAGCCATGTGTAGTGTGCGCCCGAGCATTCGTGCGGCGTCACGCACTCCTGTAGCGGCGGAGATTTTTGTCCTGCAGATAGACGCGCGGGAGGCGTGTTGGGGGGGGGGGTTGGGGCGCGTGGCCGTGACATCACGGAGCTGATTCGCCCTCATTGGCCGAGCCCCTCGCGTCACCCTGCCCTCGCGCTACAAAGACAAACAATTTGGTCTTCTCTAGCTTCGCTCTTCCCGACGTGCGCACGCACTATAGACGTTCCCAATCACATAATGGGGTTCATCGCGCCGTTTGCGCATGCGTGCACAATAAGCATGGACGCGACCTAATTGTCCCAGCGGAACGTCCCACACGCGATGTCCTTTCCCAGCTGGGGAAGATTAGGCTGTTGGATCGGGTTTTAACCTGGTTTGGGGTTTGGGAAGGGAGCGTCAACGCTGAACATTTGCGGCTTGCGTTGGCGCTAACATTTGGTGTGATACTGTGGCTACGTGCCCACTTGGTGCTGCGGGTCAGTGGCTGGCATACGGCGCATCACATGGTGGTTATTTGTTGAAGTTTACTGGCTAGGTTCCTGTAATCGCTCCTGATAGAGGATATGTACCTGCCCTGCGCGCCTGCTTTCTTGCAGGGTTATTTTGAGGTGTGCGGCTGCTCCGCGACAGGATTCCACACAGTAGAAAGCCGCGATAAATAGCCGCGCTCCTCTTACAAAAGATCCTGAGATCATTGATTGCACTTTCTTTGGTCTCATCGGATTTCAAAGTCCCAGGGACCAGTGTTAATCCTTCTTCAGGTGCCAGGGTTACCCCTGGTCCCCGGAACACTGTGCTGAGCCGTTTCCATCCAGTTCTGTGTCTGTGTTTTTTTCGGTGGGGCGGCTAGGTTTAAACTAAATGGGTTTGTGAGGAATACTACACTCCCCCCTCTCTCTGTTCCACCATTACACTCCCCCCTCTCTCTGTTCGCCCATTACACTCCCCCCTCTCTCTGTTCCCCCATTACACTCCCCCCTCTCTCTGTTCCACCATTACACTCCCTCCTCTCTCTGTTCCCCCATTACACTCCCCCCTCTCTCTGTTCCCCCATTACACCCCCCCCTCTCTCTGTTCCCCCATTACACTCCCCCCTCTCTCTGTTCCCCCATTACACTCCCCCCCTCTCTCTGTTCCCCCATTACACCCCCCCTCTCTCTGTTCCCCCATTACACCCCCCTTGCGCCTCTCTCCCCCTCTTACACTCCCTCTATAAGGGGGAGCGGGGCGTGTGGTGTATACGCGGCTGTGAGTAGGGGGCCGGTTCCGCACACCCCCCGACATGTGTTTCATTTTTACTTTTGAATCAAAGTTACTTTTACTTGATAACAATCGGACGCAGAAATAATGACCGACGTCTGCGTAGACGGCGACACGGAATATGGCGCAAGGCCGCGTGATAAATAACGGAGAGGGGGGAGCTAAGATGGCGGAGCGGTACTTCTAACGACACCTTCGCTTTCACAACCACATTAGTGCACTTATCTGACACTAGCGCTAATAATAGCGTCCTTAATGTGAGACCCCGCCAGGGATGCCACATACAGGGCCCACCCTACGCCGCCTCTCCGGAGCTCTTATTTATACAAACCCCGGACACCCCGATGTGACAAGGCGTTTCTTTCTCATCTAGTCATTTTTCACTGAGGCTTCTGCTTCAGCGGCAACACTGGTCTTTGCAGTGGACGAATGGAGTTCGAATCCCATTATCAACTCCTTGTGAGCAAGTCGCATCCTCTCCCGGTGCCTCAGACACCGCATATTTCCAGCAATCTCTATAATACAGGGACGTGTTGCTGATATTCAACGTACGACGCTGCGTACCCGCAGCGCTGCGCGGTAAAAACGGATATACCCATTATTATGTTATTAGATTTCTTTTCCATTAGATGAAGGGAATGCGCCTTAAACCGTCTGCCAAGAGTTAAAGTCACTTCCTCAAGGAGTATAAACCATGTTATTCCTGGAGGAATAATGGGCTGTCACAGTTACACAGCACAGATGGGAGGTGCCATGTTTTAACGCTACTTGTTCTTATTTCTTGGCCTTGGCTTGTGATTAATAGGCTGATGTTACACAGTTACCAGCAAATGTTTCTTGCTATAAATACTCTTTCTTCCATTGCCTACCGATCCTCCACTGGAACCCAAGTCCCGATAGATCTGTTACATTGCTGACAAGAATAACGACAACATTAACACAAACATTGTGAGCTTGTGTCTGCGTATCTGAAACCCTCTGCTGTTCTTGGGTATTGTTTTCGTTACTCCTGCCCCCCCCCCCCCCTCCCGATTCCCTTACAGATTCACTTCCTCTAGGTCACGAGGACAAGATGTTTAGCAGAAAGAAAACCCACTTTTTCATGGTGCGTACAGAAGATTAATTCAAGTGATTATTTTTAACGGATAAAACGAAACGCACAAGGTTCTAATTAAGCAAACGCCAAACTTACAGCGAGTTAGGCCGGGATTGTACCAAAATCCTCCGCCCGGCTCAAAAACAAATGGCTGGAATCCAATGATAGGCTCAGCTGGGCTCCAGAATAGATTTGGGAAAAGATAAGGAAATGAGGGAGAGAGAAAGGGTACTGCCCTACAAAAACAGATTTATTTGAATATAAAACAACAAGTATCTGTCCACAAGAGGGACTCCGCACGCCGACTGTGTCCTGCAAGGATCCGCCGCCGCTTCAGAGGAAAACGGCCTGCGTCCTCTTTCACGGTCTTTCGGGGTCTCACTGTGCACTTGGGGTTCTCCGTGTCACTCAGGTCTCCGCTATTTGGAGGCAACTACCCGCGTCTCTCCCCACCCGCCGGTACCTCCGTGCACAACGAACTCTTCACGTGACACGGAAGCGGCGGCGGATCCTTGCAGGACACAGTCGGCGTGCGGAGTCCCTCTTGTGGACAGATACTTGTTGTTTTATATTAAAATAAATCTGTTTTTGTACGGAAGGACACTTTCTCTCTCCCTCATCTTTTCCGGAGCCCAGCTGAGCCTATCAGTTAAGAGGAAGCTGTTAAACCTGAGCCCGCCAGTTCAGAGGAAGCGCCTACAAGTGAAATAATCCCTTCTGACCGAGCTAAGTGTCTGCATCTCTACAGAGGAGCTGAGTGAAGCTCGGTGATGTGGATCCCTTTACAACGTATTCAGCTGAGACCGTTTGCTTTGCCTGATTTGAATTATTATCTTGTAAGTGCATTTTTTTTATAGCAGGGAACATCTATTATTTACAGATTACACCATTTACCGTGCACCCAAAACTGGAACAACCTACCAGAGACTCTCACATCCACCACCAGTTTAAGTTCTTTCAAATCTGAGGCTGTCTCACATTTTAATCTGGTCTGTAACTGTTTCATACGCCCATAATATATTATCTTTAACTGTGCACGCAATGTCTTGTATATAATGTATACCCTGCTCATTTATGTAACTATATTTGTAACCATGTATTATTTGTCTTACTCTGTGCCCAGGACATACTTGAAAACAAGAGGTAACTCTCAATGTATTACTTCCTGGTAAAATATTTTATAAATAATGTTGTTTTTCTCTCCTGTGCGCTATAGGTCCTTTTGCAACTACATATCTCTTGTGTAAATGTACTTTTCTTATGTAATCAACGCTACTTGGTAAACTTTTTCTAGAAATTCACATCTTGAGTTCATTATGGACTTGCGCGTCTTATCTATAAATATTGTTCTATTTTGACATCCAGTTTTGTTTTGGAAACACTATTTAAGGGAGCATTTGGGAACTCCCAAGTCTGCTGTCTAATTGTTTATTAGGTACCATTGCTAAGTAACCGTTGGAAGAGGAGACTTATGAGGTTGTCCAGGCTGATTGGACAATTCTCACGTTGATCCATTAGCATTTCCCTCTACCTAAAAATGAACTTCAATTTCAGTGGTGAAGAATTTGTAAACCCTATGGGTATGCCAAAGACTTGTACTATATTTTGGCTGTTCCTATTTCAATTCATACCCTATATGTCACGCTACTGGACGTGTTCCCATGTGCCCTAATGTCAGATACTCCAAACTTGGATCAATTAATGGCTTGGTGGTTTTAAGCAACACGAAATAAAGAATCCTTCAAGTTAAGTCATTTCTATGAGCTCTCGACAGCCTTATACCAAGTCTGTAATCCTACATGTTACATGTAGGGAACACAGGAATCTTTACATCCTTGTCCCATCACAATTCCTGATTTAGTTTAATAACACGGTTTGGCCAATGGGTAAAATTGTCTTTGATGCTTCTTCGAAGGAACGGAAGGGGAATACGAGTGTTAGATAGGGGGAGCTGGGCTGCCGCAGTTCCTCTAATGTAAGCACTGTCCGTTCCTAATTCCCCTATTAGAACCACTATAGAGAACGGATGATGCTTTGGTTTCTGTTGGTTCATTTAGGTGGAAAGCCAGAGTCCTAACATGTAATTGCTTCTGAAGTCCGTGTTATGGAGTCTTCTCCACAGGAATAGACCACGACCTCAACTGTAGAGTTTTTTCCACTCTATGGATATTGAGTTCGGAGTTGAAATCCTCGAAGGCTACAACAAACGCTTCCTTCTCCTAGATGCCATGAAGCAGGGAATGCTGCCCACTCACGGTCCTGTGTCATGCTGTATTAACCCATTTGTCTCCTCCAAACTGCAGAGAAACATTCGCTGTGGACACGGTTGTCACAGTAGACCGGGTCTTTTAACACCATTTATTTTTAAGGGATTAATCACCGGGCAAAACAAGAAAGTGAAATAAAATTAGGTTTATTTTGGATAAGACCTCGGAAACACACAAGCATACAAAATACAGTATACACACTTACGGGGGTCTGGGGAATGAGATCTACATTTCCTAGGTGCAGAGACCCCCTTCAAATGGGTTTACCCTGTCCGCTTCTGTGCTTCAGTATATCAAAGTGCTGCACACACAGCAGCCACTCTGACATGTATCTCCAGCTGGTCATAGTCCAACTCCACACCCCTTCCCAGAGTGTCTCTCAGATAGTCTCCACACTCCTTCCCAGAGATGGACTTCAGATGGACTGATCAGCAGTGTTCCTTATATACCCCTTGGTGGCTATCCTTTAACATTGAGCAAGGCAGGCAGCCAGCCAGCCAAGAGAAACAGTGCCTGGGGCTCAGACCTGATAGCTGATTAATTTAACTAATCCCCTACCTTTGTTATGATCTATTTCTATGAAGAGCTTCAACTGAGTGAATTACTTAGTCTTTCTCCATAGAAATGACAGTAACAGTATAATATCTAATTTACTTTCTTGCATGTTAATTCCATCACCGGGTATCTAATCTGGGAGGAATTGCTAACACAGGCATAAATACAGACATAAGGTAATTATGTAAAATACAGGATTTAGAATTACAGCTAGCCCAAATCACATCACAGAATAATGTTGATTCACTGGGGAATTGCATTTACAAGGAATAAAGAATACAGGCTTTGAAATACATTCCCTGTTCTCCCCCAGATATTAAATTACATATGGCTGAAATAAGCCTTACATACCTTGCCAAGTTACATGGATTTAGGGGTAAATAGCTGGGATTTCTATTTATTAGGTCCCCCACCTACCCCTACCATCACAACGGCCTCCTTACACTTTCCGCGTGTTCCCTTGTCTCCCGGTCGTCTTGACGAAGACGGTGCTGTTGGCTAACTCTGTTTGACACCGAGAGCATCACTTGAGTCTCCTGCCGGAGTGTTTCCTAGAACGTGCTCCTCACTCACAGGGGAGGATTACAAGTGAGATATAATGTGTATTTTCATACCAGGGCGCAAGGAATAAGGGTGCTCTCTAACCTGAGGATACATCGAGAGTGTCATGGAACAAGAATCACATCTCTGTTTCACCCCCCTCTTTCCTTTGCACCTTCTGCCTGTCAGTTTCTTATTTTCAGCTGCATGTAGTTTGCCCATACACACTGTGCCTGTGTGATATGTAACAATGTTGCATTTCTTGCCTCTGGGCATGTAATCAGTGAGTTGCTACTGCAGCCTCTGAGATCCTTCTCAGAATGGGCTATTCTGCCCTCCCCCCTGTTTTGTTCACAGATAGTCTGTCCCAAGACTATTCCTTATACCCACATTGCTCCTCACTTCCTTTTCCACCCGGGAGACAGTGAGTACAGCACCCATCTCTGTTACTTTCCTATGGCAAGGCCATCTCTTTCTACCTGCTTCTAACTACAAATCACTACTACACACCATCCACAAGAGCCTGTATTTACTGCTACTTTTCCAATAAAGTGAAGGAAATATTATAGGACTTGGAGTGATTTGGAAAGGGGACTGAGTTAATGCTATCGGGGGCTATTCACACATCAAACGTGACTCTGGCCTCAGAATAGTAGAAAGAGGACCGTGTGCTTTGGGGACACACACAGAGGAGCTGCTACCCACAGCCTTTATGCTAAAGAAACAAGCAAGCAGCTTACACAGCAAATAAACAGCAGTCTCTCACCACCACAGTACAAGCATACTGCTCCACATTGCTACACAGAGCCAGCAGCCTCTATACAGCAAACAACTACTACTTTATGCAAAGACAAGCGAGCAGCTTTACATTGCTAATAATAGCACAGACTTTCTACAGCAAAAGCCTTACAAACAGCAAGCAGCTTACACTGCACACAGCCTGCAACCTACACGCAAGGCAGCAGCACTGCAGTCAGACTGCAATATACACAGAACTTTGATTGCCTTTCTCTGTCTGAGTTCACCCTCTGCGCAGCTTCACAGTGAGGGATTACCATCTCACCTTACCCTGCGCACATCCCCACGGCCAGCGCGACCAAGAGCCACGCCAGAGGACACCCGCCAGGACACGGGTCAGAGCCACCGGACACCTGTGAGTACAGCTACCCCTACGCTGCACGCTGCAGGACACCGCTCGGCATCATCTGAGACAGACGCCCATCGCTGACGCAGGTAAAAGACCGCACGCCACACGCACTGGCTAAAGGCCTACACACACCTACAGCATGGCAGAACTCAGATCCTCACCAGACATCAAGCAGGAGAGTGACCACTCAGACACAGAGACCGCTGCGCAACTGCAACAGGCAGACGCAAGGCCTAAACGGACAGTCACACTGACACAAAAGGCGCGCGAAAATTACGAAACTGACATTGGAGCGCACCGCGATAAATTAGAGTTGGCCTGGGAAACTACCACACTGGGAATACGCAATGTTACTAGCGTTGGCAACTATGCGCAACAGCTCGAGCAGGCAATAACGCAATTAAGGACTGATCACTCGCGTTATCAAGAGCTGTCAGAGGCATACATTACTTACCTGACCAGGGCCAACACCAGTGAAAGCCTACAAGAAAGAAACTTACAGAGTAACATTGACCTGACACGAGACAGCCGCGTGCGAACCTCTATCACGGAGGCTGAGAGTAGGAGAAAGAACCTTTTGCTGGAAACCGCATCACAGCGCTCCAGCACATACAGGCATTCATCAAGGTCAGCAAAATCAGTGCAATCCAACGCGTCCAGCGCAAGCGCTACCAAGGTGCGAGCCACCGCAGAGGCCGCACGCGCCAGGGCTGAATATGGTTGGAGAGAGGCAGCCGTAAAGGCAGAAAGAGCGCGCATAGATGAGGAGGAGCAGACAGCCACCGCTAGTGCCGCCGCTGCCGCAGCCACTACGCGTAGAAAAGCCGAATTCGATGCGGAACTAGAGGCACTTAATCAAGAGAAGGAAGCCACCGCCGCCATAGCCCAAGCTGAAGTCTTAGAAGCAGCTGCGAGACAGGATGGCGGGGAGCAACCCTACAGACGGATTGCTTCAGAGGATCCAATCCAACGCACTGAAGACTACGTAAGGAGCCTCTTCATTGTAAACACCAGCGCACCATCTCAACACGGAGGGAGTGACTCCACAGACTCCGAAGACTTGCTAGGTCCACGAGGAGAAGACGCTGCTCCTTCAATGGTACATGCTGCCTGGGATAGCCACAGCCGCAACAGTGATCCATATGCCAGCGCGCACACGGATGCACCACAACAGGCTCGCAATCCAAGTACACCCACACGTGAGAACACAGCCCCTCACACTGACCAGCAGTCATCACGTGTCCACGCCAAGGAAGAAGCGACCGCACGGACCCTCCCAGCAACTACCTCAGAACGTGACCAACACGCTGATGCCTCAGGCCTGACAGACATAGCCAAGTACATTATCCGGCGTGACCTGGTGCAAACAGGTCTCACCAACTTTGACGACCGTCCTGAGAACTACCGGACGTGGAAGTTCACGGTCAAGGACGCAATCAACAGCCTGGGCTTCTCAGCAAGGGAAGAGCTCAACCTGCTATCCAAATGGCTGGGAAACGAATCCAGGGAGCATGCGAAGAGACTTCGGACGGCAAACGCGAACCACCCCCAAGTAGGTCTCAACCTAGTATGAGAAAGGCTAGAAGAGTGCTATGGTAGCCCCGAAGCAGTCGAGGATTCGCTCTTCAAAAGAGTCGACAGCTTTCCCAAGATCACAGCTAGAGACTACTCGAAGTTACGAGAGCTCGGGGATCTGCTGCAAGAACTGGAGTTTGCAAGAAAAGACCATTCCTTAACAGGTCTCAACGTCCTAGACTCAGCTCGTGGAGTGAGACCCATCTTGGAGAAACTACCCTTCAACCTCCAAGAAAGGTGGATTTCACAAGGCTCCAAATACAAAAGAGAGAAGCAAGTCGCCTTCCCCCCATTCTCATTCTTCTTGAGCTTCATCCGTGAAGCGGCAAGGACAAGGAACGATCCCAGTTTCATCTTGGGTGCACAAACCACACACAGTGCAAGCAGCCTGAGGAATGAGAGACCAGTGGCAACATACGGTAATACTCAAACACCCATCTCGGTCCACAGGACGGACGTGTCTCCCACGACCCAAACTACTCCCGATCAGTCGGTCACCGGAGACGAGGAACCAAGGGACCCAAACAGGGAATGTCCCATACACAAGAAGCCACACCCACTTAACAGGTGCTTTGGGTTCAGGATGAAGTCCCTAGAGGTACGCAAGAGGTTACTCGGAGAATTCAGAGTTTGCTTCAGGTGCTGCGGTTCCACGACTCACCTAGCCAGGGACTGTAAAGAAGAGATCAAATGCACAGTGTGCGAAAGTGACAAGCACGTGACAGCGTTACACCCAGAGGCGCTGACACTCCGCCAACTCAACAACCCATCCTCCGTAGCGGAGCATGGCAGGGAGGAAGGAGAAGGAGAGCCAACATCCGTCACATCTCAGCGCACTGAGGTTTGCGGAAAGGGAAGTGACAAAATGTCCTGCTCCAAAATATGCCTTGTCGCAGTGCACCCCCAGGGACAACCTGAGAAGGCTATTCGGATGTATGCAATCCTCGACGACCAAAGCAACAGATCATTGGCGAAGGCGGAGTTCTTCAACTTATTCAACTCACAAGTTAATGCCTCACGCTAAACCCTCAGAACCTGTGCAGGGTCAACTGAGACAACAGGGAGAAGAGCAAGCGGTTACGTCATACGTTCAGTGGATAACAGAGTGAAGATAGCTCTCCCCACACTCATCGAGTGCAACCACATGGCCACAAACAGGGACGAGATTCCCACACCAGACGTGACACGCCATCACCCGCACCTCAGAGGAATAGCCAACTACATCCCGCCGGTAGAACAAGGCGCCAACATCTTGCTGCTGCTCGGTAGAGACATCTTGAGGGTACATAAAGTCCGTAAACAGCGTAACGGACCCCACAACGCACCATACGCCCACAGACTTGACCTAGGATGGGTGATAGTGGGCAACGCGTGCACTGACAAAGGGCACGGACAAGACTATGTTGACGCCCGCAGGACGGTGATAACAGAATGTGGACACACATCCCTCTCTGAACCATGTCTTGGCCATCTCCGAGTGACAGGAGGGCCAAGTGAAGAGAAGAGACAAGGTCATACCCCTGAGATCGACAAGAACATCCTCACATCAGGGGGATGTGACAATGGCCTAGAATGCTTAGTGGTTAAGACAACCAAGGATAACGAGTCGACTCCACCGAAGGAAGAAAGTAACCTCGCGAAGGTGACCGACAAAGGGATTTCCCAAAGGAAAAGAAACAATCAGACAGTTCCCTTGAGAATAATGACACAGCTGAGACGTACAGCCATTCCTCTCCACAGAGTATCAAGTGACAAGGCAGCCAGCTGTCATGGCTGGCATAGCCGCATAAGATTGCGCCCTGCAGGTGAAGCCACAGTGGCAAAAAGACTGTCCTCTCGCATGTCAAAAAAGAGACAGTCGCAGAGACACTTCACAAAGGGATTTACAAGGACAAAAGAGACTGTTCTTCGTCCTGTCCAAGGAGAAAACAACCTCCTGACGGCAGTCAACAAAAAAACACAAAGGCGTATCATCAAAATACGCGGAGACGTTCTCATGCAAGAGGAATGCACCGATGACTTAGGGTGCACAGCGTTCCAGACCACAAGGGACGACGACAAGCAAACACCATCGACGGAAGATAGAGAATTCCTAATGTTAACGGTCAAGGAGCTCGTCAAAGACGGACCGGGCAGTTGGTTGAACCCGCTACCATTCCGTTCACCAAGAAGCACCTCCCAAACGATGGAGAACATGCCATCTCTAGGTTCACTTCACACCTCTGCGACCTACAAAGGGAACCGGAGACCAAAAACAACTTTGTGGCCTTCATCCAGAAGATATTCCTTACCGGCCACGCAAAGCCAGCACCTCTAATAAAGAAAGGTGAAGAATGCTGGTACCTCCAATCATCTGGGGTCTACCACCCTCAGGAACCCGATCTTATCCGTGTAGTGTTCAGCCCCAGTGCTCAGCTCCAGGGAGTCTCCCCGAACGACGCCCTCTTTGCTAGACAAGATTCGACAACTGGTCTTCCAGGAGTGTCGATCCGCTTCCACAAGGAGCCAAAGGCCATCTCCTTCTGCCAAACGCCAGGTGTTAGAGTGACAGGCTGCCACAGCTGGCATACCTACAAGGGGATGCACTCTGTAGGTAAAACTACAGAGACAAAAAGACTGTTCTTCCATAAGTTTAAAAAGAAACAGTGCCCGAGACTTTCACAGAGCGACATTGTGGTGCACCCAGCTAACCTGGACCGGTGCATCCACCCAACATCCTTTGCTAAAAGACTTTGCCAAAGGATTTCAATGCCAGTGGTACCGGCCGGTATCGCCTCGTTATATGGACATGGACTTTGCATTATTATGTTATGTATGTTTGCATTGCACATATGTTCCACATACCACTATAATGAAGTATCTCCAGATACCAGACGGGGAGTGTCATGGAACAAGAATCACATCTGTTTCACCCCCCTATTTCCTTTGCAGCTTCTGCCTGTCAGTTTCTTATTTTCAGCTGCATGTAGTTTGCACACACACACTGTGCCTGTGTGATATGTTACAATGTTACATTTCTTGCCTCTGGGCATGTAATCAGTGAGTTGCTACTGCAGCCTCTGAGGTCCTTCTCAGAATGGGCTATTCTGCCCTCCCCCCTGTTTTGTTCACAGATAGTCTGTCCCAAGACTATTCCTTTTACCCACATTGCTCCTCACTTCCTTTTCCACCCTGGAGACAGTGAGTACAGCACCCATCTCTGTTACTCTCCTATGGCAAGGCCATCTCTTTCTACCTGCTTCTAACTACAAATCACTACTACACACCATCCACAAGTGCCTGTATTTACTGCTGCTTTTCCAATAAAGTGAAGGAAATATTATAGGACTTGGAGTGATTTGGAAAGGGGGCTGAGTTAATGCTATCGGGGGCCATTCACACATCAAATGTGACTCTGGCCTCAGAATAGAGAGCTACAGACATGGGAAGAAGACTTGGATGCTACAAAGGGAATTTATTCCCGGAAAATGTCTCCCGGCATCTACTGAATTATCCCCAAAAGATCAACATATTCAGCTTCAAGTGGATAGTTGATAAATATTAAGCCAAATGCAGCTGAATGTCTACAGAAGTTTGGCATCCAGTATGTAATCATTCAATGAGCACAAGTGATTTTCGATGTGTTGAGTTTAATACAGGTGTGCGAGAGCCATTTCATTTAACAAATCTTTTTTTTGTGTGTTTTAATATATGCCTCCTTTGATGACCTTTTTTGAAAACGAATGATCTAAGCTGCCGATCGATTGGTTCTCCCGTGATCGATCAGCCAAAACCCTGCTTCCCAGGGTTCACTAAATGTCTGCCTTGCAGTTAATCTTTCAGTCAGTGTAACTCAGCAGCTACAATGTATTCTGATATTACTACGGAAACATTATCTATTGTTACAGTTTGTATTGCACCCGCCATGTAAATAGCGCCTCCCAGCAGCAGTAGAGGCAACAACAGAACAAGGATGTAATACAGAATGTGCACAATGGGAATAAGTGCTACAAACACAAAGTAAACTAGTAAGAATAGGATTCTCTGCTCCGAAGAGCTTACAATCTAAGTGTTAACACTATGAGCAACAATGTTGGCTACTTCTGTATGTTAAGCCCCCTGAGAGTCCCACAATGCATTGCAGGAGACGTCCCACTGTGAAGGAACCACACTAAATATTTAGGGGGCATTTTAGGCCAACGTTCTAGATTTGCCATAGGGCGCCTTAACCCAGGGCGCCTTAACTCCAGTCTTCGCGCCACACCCCCACAACAGGTCAGGTTTTCAGGATATCCTTGCTTCAGCACAGGTTGCTCAATCAGTGGCTCAGTCAAAGACTGAATTGAGCCAGCTGTGCTGAAGCAGGGACTGATTGAGCCACCTGTGCTGAAGCTGAAAACCTGACCTGTTGGTGGAGGGGGGGGGGGGGAATTGAGGACTGGAGTTGAGCACCCCTGCCTTAACCCCTCGAGTGCTGAAGAGTATGCAGCATCACACAGCCACACCCCCCGTTGGCAATTTGCGAACACGCGATCGTCCCTGAGCCGCGGTGACAAGCGCAGAAGAGAAGGCATCGCCGTCTTCCAATTAGAACGCAATTTCCACTGGAAAACGTGCAACAGGCATAATGTGCTGGGTATGTTATGATGGCGTCCAGGGTGTCAGACCTCACGACGTACATTAATAATAACAATTTTATTTCATATATCGCTTTTCTCCCAGTGGGACACAAACCGCGTCACAATCACAGTACAGTGCGCGGTACGCAGCACATAGGAATGTTACAGGCGCAGGTCCCTGCCCCGCAGAGCTTACAGTCTATGTTGTTGGTGCCTGAAGCACAGGGAGATAAAGTGACTTGCCCAAGGTCACAAGGAGCCGACACCGGGAATTGAACCAGGCTCCCCTTATTCACACTCAGTGTCATTTAAAAGGCCCAGCCACGGTGAAATAGAGTGCGGTAAGTCACATCAGTGTGAGAGGGAAGCATGACGACACTGATGTAATACAAAGGCTATTTCCTCTTGTAACGAGATGCTCGGTCTGGGCGGCGTCCCCGCGGCTAATCCACCTGGATTTATTTCCCACCGTCCACTCGGGAGATAAAATACTTCAAACAACGCTGAAAGAAACCGCTGCGGCCTGCTCGCGATTCCCAGACCTCTCCCCCGAGCACGTCTCCGGACACGGGGATCTCTCCATTAGAAACACGAGACGGGGTGTGTGGGGGCAGGGAACCCCCGCTCCCGGCGCCCGCCGCGTCGGAGGGGCGGCTTCTTACAGCGTGGGAAAGTTGCACTGAAAGGAATTAATGCGGCGACCGGCGATTACACGCATAAGCAAAGTCAAACCGTGTTGGCGGGATGGAAATATGGAGGCAGGTGCTTTTTTTCTGGGCTCTGTTCCCAAAAAGTGAAAGGTTCGCACTGTTTCTACCGCCGCAGGCAGAAAATGGCATCAGTTATGGCAGCAGCTTTGCCTAATTGGGCATTTAACTGCTTCAGCGCGAGGGGCTTGCAGCTAAAAGGCTTCTGTTTATTCCCTAAGGCAAGGGGCTTTCAACTCCAGTCCTCAAGACCCCCCCAACAGCTCAGCTTTTAAGGCTATCCCTGCTTCAGCACAGGTGGCTCAATCAGTGACTCAAAGAGTCTGCTTCAGCACGGGTGGCTCAATCAGTGGCTCAGTCCAAGAGCATGCTTCAGCACAGGTGGTTCAATCAGTGGCTCAGTCCAAGGAGCCTGCTTCAGCACAGGTGGCTCAATCAGTGGCTCAGCCGAAGAGCTTTTGGTGATTTTAACCGGAAGGGTAACATGATCGGAAACCAGAATCCGCTAATTATATTCTGTGTTTCATGGGCAGTCACACCATCACAATATACCTTAATCCAGGGGGGCTCATCCCCCCGCACCAACCCAAACAAGTCACAATATACCTTAATGCAGGGGGGCTTAACTCAGCCCCCGCACCACCCCAAACAAGTCACAATATACCTTAATCCAGGGGGGCTCAACTCAGCCCCCGCACCACCCCAAACAAATCACAATATACCTTAATCCAGGGGGGCTCAACTCATCCCCCCCACCACCCCAAACAAGTCAGGTTTTCAGGATATCCAGCTTCAGCACTGGTGTCTGAGAGACTCGGGCATCACCTGTGCTGAAGCAGGGACCGATTTACCCACCTGCGCTGAGGCAGGGATATCCTGAAAACCTCACCCTTGAGGACTGTAGATAAGAACCCCTGCCCTTCGGAAAGACCTCCCTGGTCCCAGGACTCAGACCTGTCCGTCTGTTAACCACATACACAGAATGATTGGATAACTAGATGGCAGAAGGAGCGGCTCAGTGAGTAACGGCACTGACTGGCACTGACTGGCACTGACTGGCACTGACTGGCACTGACTGGCACGGAGTGCGGTTCAATTCCCGGCGTCGGCTCCTTGTGACCTTGGGCAAGTCACTTTATCTCCCCGTGCCTCAGGTTGTAAGCTCCACGGGGCAGGGACCTGTGCCTGCAAAATGTCTCTGTAAAGCGCTACGTAAAACTAGCAGCGCTATACAAGCACACGCTGTTATTATTAACTCATTTGTCCTCCCGGCTGCAAAAGTCGCCAGTTATGCCAACAAATCCCCTAACCTCCCTAGAATGGCGCAGGGGCGCGAATGCCGGAGTAACACAGGTAATGACACAGGAAGCGCAGTTACTGGGACGTGCATGAGATGCGAGGAGGGGGGGTTTGGAAGCATGTGTACGATTTGTGTATAAGTTCTGCGTGAGGACACTTATGGGTTAATTTTCTATTACATTTTGGAAAGTTGTCTTTCTGTTCCCTAGGCATTTGAACAGCTCTTGAGATGTCGTAACCACATTTTACACGAGCAGGTTCCTGAGATCATCTGTCATATCATCTGGGATATGAGAGACACTGTCACATATATAAAGGGTTAATATGTGCAGCTTAGAGGGGAGAAGGGATATGAGAGAAACTGTCACATATATAAAGGGTTAATATGTGCAGCTTAGAGAAGGGAGAGGGATATGAGAGAAACTGTCACATATATAAAGGGTTAATATGTGCAGCTTAGAGAAGGGAGAGGGATATGAGAGACACTGTCACATATATAAAGGGTTAATATGTGCATCGTAAAGGAGAGAAGGGAGAGGGGATATGAGAGACACTGTCACATATATAAAGGGTTAATATGTGCAGCTTAGAGGGGAGAAGGGAGAGGGGGATATGAGAGAAACTGTCACATATATAAAGGGTTAATATGTGCAGCTTAGAGAAGGGAGAGGGATATGAGAGACACTGTCACATATATAAAGGGTTAATATGTGCAGCTTAGAGGAGAGAAGGGAGAGGGGGATATGAGAGACACTGTCACATATATAAAGGGTTAATATGTGCAGCTTAGAGGAGAGAAGGGAGAGGGGGATATGAGAGAAACTCACATATATAAAGGGTTAATATGTGCATCGTAAAGGAGAGAAGGGAGAGGGGATATGAGAGACACTGTCACATATATAAAGGGTTAATATGTGCAGCTTAGCGGGGAGAAGGGAGAGGGGGATATGAGAGAAACTGTCACATATATAAAGGGTTAATATGTGCAGCTTAGAGGGGAGAAGGGAGAGGGGGATATGAGAGAAACTGTCACATATATAAAGGGTTAATATGTGCAGCTTAGAAGGGAGAGGGGATATGAGAGAAACCGTCACATATATAAAGGGTTAATATGTGCAGCATAGAAGGGAGAGGGGGATATGAGAGACATTGTCTCATATATAAAGGGTTAATATGTGCAGCTTAGAGGAGAGAAGGGAGAGGGGGATATGAGAGACTGTCACGTATATAAAGGGTTAATATGTGCAGCTTAGAGGAGAGAAGGGAGAGGGGGATATGAGAGAAACTGTCACATATATAAAGGGTTAATATGTGCAGCTTAGAGAGAGGGATATGAGAGACTGGCACATATATAAAGGGTTAATATGTGCAGCTTAGAGAGAATGGAGAGGGGGATATGAGAGAAACTGTCACATATATAAAGGGTTAATATGTGCAGCTTAGAGGAGAAAAGGGAGAGGGGATCTGAGAGACACTGTCACATATATAAAGGGTTAATATGTGCAGCTTAGAGGAGAGAAGGGAGAGGGGGATACGAGAGGAACTGTCACATATATAAAGGGTTAATATGTGCAGCTTAGAGGGGAGAGGGGGATATGAGAGAAACTCACATATATAAAGGGTTAATATGTGCAACTTAGAGAAGGGAGAGGGGGATATGAGAGAAACTCACATATATAAAGGGTTAATATGTGCAACTTAGAGAAGGGAGGGGATATGAGAGACACTGTCACATATATAAAGGGTTAATATGTGCAGCTTAGAGGAGAAAAGGGAGAGGGGGAAATGAGAGACTGGCACATATATAAAGGGTTAATATGTGCAGCTTAGAGGGGAGAAGGGAGAGGGGGATATGAGAGACACTGTCACATATATAAAGGGTTAATATGTGCAGCTTAGGGAGAGGGGGATATGAGAGACCCTGGCACATATAAAAAGGGTTAATATGTGCAGCTTAGAGAGAAGGGAGAGGGGGATGTGAGAGAAACTGTCACATATATAAAGGGTTAATATGTGCAGCTTAGAGGAGAGAAGGGATATGAGAGAAACTGTCACATATATAAAGGGTTAATATGTGCAGCTTAGAGGACAGAAGGGAGGGGATATGAGAGAAACTGTCACATATATAAAGGGTTAATATGTGCAGTTTAGAGGAGAGAAGGGAGAGGGGGATATGAGAGAAACTGTCACATATATAAAGGGTTAATATGTGCAGTTTAGAGGAGAGAAGGGAGAGGGGGATATGAGAGAAACTGTCACATATATAAAGGGTTAATATGTGCATCTTAGAGGGGAGAAGGGAGGGGGATATGAGAGACACTGTCACATATATAAAGGGTTAATATGTGCAGTTTAGAGGAGAGAAGGGAGAGGGGGATATGAGAGAAACTGTCACATATATAAAGGGTTAATATGTGCAGCTTAGAGGAGAGAAGGGTGAGGGGGATATGAGAGAAACTGTCACATATATAAAGGGTTAATATGTGCAGCTTAGAGGGGAGAAGGGAGGGGGATATGCGAGACACTGTCACATATATAAAGGGTTAATATGTGCAGCTTAGAGAGGAGAAGGGGGAGGGGGATATGAGAGAAACTGTCACATATATAAAGGGTTAATATGTGCAGCTTAGAGGGGAGAAGGGAGAGGGGGATATGAGAGAAACTGTCACATATATAAAGGGTTAATATGTGCAGCTTAGCGGGGAGAAGGGAGAGGGGGATATGAGAGAAACTCACATATATAAAGGGTTAATATGTGCAGCTTAGAGGGGAGAAGGGAGAGGGGGATATGAGAGACACTGTCACATATATAAAGGGTTAATATGTGCAGCTTAGAGGAGAGAAGGGAGAGTGGGATATGAGAGACTGTCACATATATAAAGGGTTAATATGTGCAGCTTAGAGGGGAGAAGGGAGAGGGGGATATGAGAGACACTGTCACATATGTAACGGTGTTTCTGGCCCGGCCTGACCCACCCAATCTCACATTGGCCCCTGTGGTCTAACCGGACCCCATTACAGTGTGAATATGCCTGACGGTGCACCTGCTGGCTACAGGACTCCTGAGTCTCCCGCATGATGGTGTGTGGGGAGAACCCGTCTAGACAGGCAGCTGAGGTAGTGTGTTGAGTCTCACCTAGTTCCAGTGCAGCGCCTCCACCTCAACAGGGTCCCTGCGTCCGCATGGGGATGATCCTGTTGAGGAACTCCTCCGTGGTGCTCCTCTCTGTACACTCATTCCACAGATGTACACGAGAGGATTTCTGAATGAACACATCTCTTTATTGAATGATGTGGGCTAGCTGCCCCTCGCAGTTGAGACTTAGCCTCTCATGATTCTCCCCGCTGCTTCCCTTCAAAGGTGATTCTTTCCTTTAATAGGGATTCCCTATCCCCGCAGGGATCACTATCCTGTGCCAGGTCCCTGGACACAGTCTCCTCTGGAGTTACCGCAACTCTTCCTCTCAGCAGAACTCAGGTCTCATACCAAGACTCTCCAGCAACTCCTGCTGGGCTTGAACTAGAACTAAGAACTATACAGCAACTGTACTCACCTTGAACGCTGACAGAACTAACTCTTTTGACACAGTGCTGTGCCTTATGTAACTTCTGAGGCTGACACACCTCTGACATCACTAACCATGGAGTCAGAGCATGTGACCAGTCCCAGCCATACACAGGGCACCCCACCAGGGTGTGAGGGTAAACCTCCATAATTACTGCTGGCATGCCCACACTTACCAGGCCTTACTGCCAACAGGAGAGATGACTGTAGGCATTTTACATGACCGCTACATTCTCCCCCTGGTGAATCCCATCGTCCTCGCTGGGACCTAAATTTGTACACCTTCTTCCAGGAAGCACTGTAACATAGGACATAATTATGTTAACATTCACATACAAATTTTCAGAATACCATAACAATGACTACAGTACATTCCGCCAAGCCCGCCCCGACCAGCAGCCACGAACCCGCGTAATGTGTTAGTACCCCCTAAAAATAGTGATCTGGGTCAGGTTTTCTCACCTCCCTGTTACCCATATCCAGGACCGTGACATAGTAATGCCGAGGCGATCCTCTCTCTGGCCTATAGGTCACCCTATGTTTGTGGACATTTCTCCCTATGCTCCACACTCGCATCAGGGTGTCTATCCTTTCCTCCGCCTTCTTACCTACAATGGCGCTCCCCATATTGACTAAGTACAACTCTATAGTCTCTTGGAGCCACCTTTCCCTATTGTCCTCAATTTCATCCATCAGGGGCTCCGGAACATAGGGATACTCCAACCCGTGGGACTTTTTATACCGGACTATTATAGCCCTCTCCGCCCTACTGACCCTGGTCAGATCAGCATTACCTGCCCTCCCAGGTAACACCCATGATAGGGGCTCATCAGGATCGACTGGATCTGACAGTGTGTCGGGACCCATGGGCGCTATGTCTCTACGCTCCAGCTGGAACCACCTCTTCTGTAATTCCCTGTCCCTCTGCTCGGGTGTGAACTCTCCCTCTTTCCACCAGAAATCTACCACGTCCTCCCGCCGGATGAGGAACCGAGTACGGTCCATCCACGCGGAGTACCCTTCAAATAGCGGGGCCCACCACCGGGTCTCCTTAAATGGGTTAGGCCCTGGTTCCCTGTCGTCGTCGAATGAAAATACCCCTGACGACCTCGTGGATCACGATGGGAACCACCTCGAGGACCCCGGAGCCTTTACTGCCGGTTGGGGTGCTGTATCTGCCACCCTCAATTCTCCCCCTCCCCGTGAATCGCCCTCCGTAGCGCCACTGCGCTGCCTCTCCCCAGTCCGTCTTTCCTCTCCCCCTTGTGAATTGTCCACGTACTCCAGGCTAGGCGGTGAACCCGGTGACCGTGTGATGGGGGTAGGGGCATTAACTAGGGCATGGGGCTGGGCATAGGGACACGGGGCAGGACCCCACGGAGTCATGACCCGCTCCTGACTGTCCGTGGACTGATCCAAGGATGATGTCTCACCCTCCTCAGTCCTGAGGTCGTCTCTCCAATTTCTGGGCCTTGTAAGTGATCGGGGACCTTCCCCCGATCGCCGAAGCGTCGCTGTTCCTCTTCCTGAGTTCCGCCGTCGCCACCGGAAGTGACGTTCTCCCCGGAACCGGAAGCGTCGGCATTTCGCGTGGGACCCCCATGCGGGATCTCTTCCTCTATGACGACATCCGGTTGCTCCGCCGTCGCCACCGGAAGTGATGCCGTCCCTCCACGTGCTCTGTGGGCCTGGCGCCAACTGGTGGTGGATATGAGAGTCTCCGGTAGACTGTTCCAGTTTTGGGGTGCACGGAAGGAGAAGGAGGAACGGCCGGATACTTTGTTGAGCCTTGGGACCATGAATAGTCTTTTGGAGTCTGATCTCAGGTGATAAGTGCTGCGTGTGGTAGGGGTGAGGAGCTTGTTCAGGTAGCTGGGTAGCTTGCCCAGAAAGTATTTGAGGGTGAGACAGGAAAGGTGAACTTTGCGCCTAGACTCTAGTGATGACCAATCTAGTTCTTTGAGCATTTCACAGTGATGTGTGTTGTAGTTGCATTGGAGAACAAAACGGCATATTGAATTGTAGAGGGTGTCAAGTTTGCTAAGGTGGGTTTGGGATGCCGAGCTGTATACTATGTAACCATACTCTATAATTGGCATTAGCATCTGCTGTGCGATGCGTTTTCTGACCAGCAGACTTTGGGAGGATTTGTTAAGTATGTCCAGTTCTTAAAAAGGGAAGAGGAGATCTCTTATTGTGTAACGGGTGCTCGACACAAACAATTCACCAACCTGCAGCCTTGAGACTGCGTCCGGTGTGCAGATCCGTATTCCTGTGGCCGGGTCAGGGTAGGAGAAGTAGGATAGTGTCGATACTCGCCATGGTCTAGGATTGGAGATGTAGAATAGTCGATGTGCGAAGCCGAGGTCGAGGTGTAGAGAAGGTGGGAGTCCAGTTACAAGCCGAGGTCGTGGATAAGAGAAGGCGGGGGTCCAGGTACAAGCCGAGGTCATGGATAAGAGAAGGCGGGGGTCCAGGTACAAGCCGAGGTCGTGGATAAGAGAAGGCGGGGGTCCAGGTACAAGCCGAGGTCATGGATAAGAGAAGGCGGGAGTCCAGGTACAAGTCGAGGTCATGAAAAGGAGAAGGCGAGGGTCCAGGGACAAGCCGAGGTCGTGGATAAGAGAAGGCGAGGGTCCAGGTACAAGCCGAGGTCGTGGATAAGAGAAGGCGAGGGTCCAGGTACAAGCCGAGGTCATGGATAAGAGAAGGCGGGGGTCCAGGTACAAGCTGAGGTCGTGGATAAGAGAAGGCGGGGGTCCAGGTACAAGCCGAGGTCATGGATAAGAGAAGGCGAGGGTCCAGGGACAAGCCGAGGTCGTGGATAAGAGAAGGCGAGGGTCCAGGTACAAGCCGAGGTCATGGATAAGAGAAGACGGGGTCCAGGTACAAGCCGAGGTCGTGGATAAGAGAAGGCGGGGGTCCAAATACCAGCCAAGGTCATTGATAAGAGAAGGCGGGGATCCAGGTACAAGCCGAGGTCGTGGATAAGAGAAGGCGGGGGTCCAGGTACAAGCTGAGGTCGTGGATAAGAGAAGGCGGGGGTCCAGGTACAAGTCGAGGTCATGGACAAGAGAAGGCGGGGGTCCTGGTACAAGCCGAAGTCGTGGATAAGAGAAGGCGGGAGTCCAGGTACAAGCCGAGGTCGTGGATAAGAGAAGGCGGGGGTCCAGGTACAAGCCGAGGTCATGGATAAGAGAAGGCGGGGGTCCAGCTACAAGCCGAGGTCGTGGATAAGAGAAGGCGGGGGTCCAGGTACAAGCCGAGGTCATGGATAAGAGAAGGCGAGGGTCCAGGGACAAGCTGAGGTCGTGGATAAGAGAAGGCGAGGGTCCAGGTACAAGCCGAGGTCATGGATAAGAGAAGACGGGGTCCAGGTACAAGCCGAGGTCGTGGATAAGAGAAGGCGGGGGTCCAAATACCAGCCAAGGTCATTGATAAGAGAAGGCGGGGATCCAGGTACAAGCCGAGGTCGTGGATAAGAGAAGGCGGGGGTCCAGGTACAAGTCGAGGTCATGGAAAGGAGAAGGCGGGGATCCAGGTACAAGCCGAGGTCGTGGATAAGAGACGGTAGGGATCCAGGTACAAGTCGAGGTCGTGGATAAGAGAAGTCGAGGGTCCAGGTACAAGCCGAGGTCATTGATAAGAGAAGGTGGGGTCCAGGGACAAGCCGAGGTCATGGATAAGAGAAGGCGGGGGTCCAGGTACAAGTCGAGGTTGTGGAAAGGAGAAGGCGGGGATCCAGGTACAAGCCGAGGTCGTGGATAAGAGAAGGCGGGGTCCAGGGACAAGCCGAGGGGTTGGATAAGAGAAGGCGGGGATCCAGGTACAAGCCGAGGTCGTGGATAAGAGAAGGCGGGGGTCCAGGTGCAAGCTGAGGTCGTGGATAAGAGAAGGCGGGGGTCCAGGTACAAGTCGAGGTCATGGAAAGGAGAAGGTGGGGATCCAGGGACAAGGCAAGACAGGAAAGGTGAACTTTGCGCCTAGACTCAAGTGATGACCAATCTAGTTCTTTGAGCAGTGATGTGTGTTATAGTTGCATTGGAGAACAAACCGGCATATTGAATTGTAGAGGGTATCAAGTTTGCTAAGGTGGGTTTGAAGTGCCGAGCTGTATACTATGTAACCATACTCTATAATTGGCATTAGCATCTGCTGTGCGATGCCTTTTCTGACCAGCAGACTTAGGGAGGATTTGTTAAGTATGTCCAGTTCTTAAAAAGGGAAGAGGAGAGCTCTTATAGTGTAACGGGTGCTCGACACAAACAATTCACCAACCTGCAGCCGTGAGACTGTGTACAGTGTGCAGATCCCTATTCCTGTGGCCGGGTCAGGGTAGGAGAAGTAGGATAGTGTCGATACTCGCCATGGTCTAGGATTGGAGACGTAGAATAGTCGATGTGCGTAGCCGAGGTCGAGGTGTAGAGAAGGTGGGAGTCCAGTTACAAGCCGAGGTCGTGGATAAGAGAAGGCGGGGGTCCAGGTACAAGTCGAGGTCATGGAAAGGAGAAGGTGGGGATCCAGGGACAAGCCGAGGTCGTGGATAAGAGAAGACGGGGTCCAGGTACAAGCCGAGGTCATGGATAAGAGAAGGTGGGGTCCAGGTACAAGCCGAGGTCGTGGATAAGAGAAGGCGGGGGTCCAGATACCAGCCGAGGTCATGGATAAGAGAAGGCGGGGGTCCAGGTACAAGCCGAGGTCATTGATAAGAGAAGGCGGGATCCAGGTACAAGCCGAGGTCGTGGATAAGAGAAGGCGGGGGTCCAGGTACAAGCTGAGGTCGTAGATAAGAGAAGGCGGGGGTCCAGGTACAAGTCAAGGTCATGGAAAGGAGAAGGTGGGGATCCAGGGACAAGCCGAGGTCATGGATAAGAGAAGGCGGGGGTCCAGGTACAAGTCGAGGTTGTGGAAAGGAGAAGGCGGGGATCCAGGTACAAGCCGAGGTCGTGGATAAGAGAAGGCGGGGGTCCAGGTACAAGCTCAGGTCGTGGATAAGAGAAGGCGGGGTCCAGGTACAAGTCGAGGTCGTGGATAAGAGAAGGCGGGGGTCCAGGTACAAGTCGAGGTCATGGAAAGGAGAAGGTGGGGATTGAGGTACAAGCCAAGGTCGTGGGTAAGAGAAGGCGAGGGTCCAGGTACAAGTCGAGGTCATGGAAAGGAGAAGGTGGGGATCCAGGTACAAGTCGAGGTCATGGATAAGAGAAGTCGGGGGTCCAGGTACAAGCCGAGGTCATTGATAAGAGAAGGTGGGGTCCAGGGACAAGCCGAGGTCATGGATAAGAGAAGGCGGGGGTCCAGGTACAAGTCGAGGTTGTGGAAAGGTGAAGGCGGGGATCCAGGTACAAGCCGAGGTCGTGGGTAAGAGAAGGAGGGTGTCAAAGTACAAGCCGAGGTCGTGGATAAGAGAAGGCGGGGTCCAGGTACAAGCCGAGGTCGTGGATAAGAGAAGGCGGGGTCCAGGTACAAGTCAAGGTCATGGAAAGGAGAAGGTGGGGATCCAGGGACAAGCCGAGGTCATGGGTAAGAGAAGGCGGGGGTCCAGGTACAAGCCGAGGTCATTGATAAGAGAAGGCGGGGATCCAGGTACCAGCCGAGGTCGTGGCTAAGAGAAGGCGGGGGTCCAGGTACAAGCTCAGGTCGTGGATAAGAGAAGGCGGGGGTCAAGGTACAAGTCGAGGTCATGGAAAGGAGAAGGTGGGGATTGAGGGACAAGCCGAGGTCGTGGGTAAGAGAAGGCGAGGGTCCAGGTACAAGCCGAGGTCGTGGATAAGAGACGGTAGGGATCCAGGTACAAGTCGAGGTCATGGATAAGAGAAGTCGGGGGTCCAGGTACAAGCTGAGGTCATTGATAAGAGAAGGTGGGGTCCAGGGACAAGCCGAGGTCATGGATAAGAGAAGGCGGGGGTCCAGGTACAAGTCGAGGTTGTGGAAAGGTGAAGGCGGGGATCCAGGGACAAGCCGAGGGGGTGGATAAGAGAAGGCGTGGGTCCAGGGACAAGCCGAGTTCGTGGATAAGAGAACTCGAGGGTCCAGGTCCAGGTACAAGCCGAGGTCATTGATAAGAGAAGGCGGGGATCCAGGTACCAGCCGAGGTCGTGGATAAGAGAAGGCGGGGGTCCAGGTACAAGCTCAGGTCGTGGATAAGAGAAGGCGGGGGTCCAGGTACAAGTCGAGGTCATGGAAAGGAGAAGGTGGGGATTGAGGTACAAGCCGAGGTCGTGGATAAGAGAAGGCGGGGTCCAGGGACAAGCCGAGGGGGTGGATAAGAGAAGGCATGTGTCCAGGGACAAGCCGAGGTCGTGGATAAGAGAACTCGAGGGTCCAGGCACAAGCCGAAGTCGTGGTTAAGAGAAGGCGGGGGTCCAGGTACAAGCCGAGGTCATGGATAAGAGAAGGCGGGGGTCCAGGTACAAGCCGAGGTCATGGATAAGAGAAGGCGGGGTCCAGGTACAAGCCGAGGTCATGGATAAGAGAAGGCAGTGGTCCAGGTACAAGCCGAGGTCATGGATAAGAGAAGGCGGGGGTCCAGTTACAAGCCGAGGTCGTGGATACGAGAAGGCGGGGGTCCAGGGACAAGTCGAGGTCATGGATAAGAGAGGCAGGGGTCCAGGTACAAACCGAGGTCGTGGATAAGAGAAGGCGGGGGTCCAGGTACAAGTCGAGGTTGTGGAAAGGTGAAGGCGCGGATCCAGGGACAAGCCGAGGGGGTGGATAAGAGAACTCGAGGGTCCAGGTCCAGGTACAAGCCGAGGTCATTGATAAGAGAAGGCGGGGGTCCAGGTACCAGCCGAGGTCGTGGCTAAGAGAAGGCGGGGGTCCAGGTAGAAGCTCAGGTCGTGGATAAGAGAAGGCGGGGGTCAAGGTACAAGTCGAGGTCATGGAAAGGAGAAGGTGGGGATTGAGGGACAAGCCGAGGTCGTGGGTAAGAGAAGGCGAGGGTCCAGGTACAAGCCGAGGTCGTGGATAAGAGACGGTAGGGATCCAGGTACAAGTCGAGGTCATGGATAAGAGAAGTCGGGGGTCCAGGTACAAGCTGAGGTCATTGATAAGAGAAGGCGGGGTCCAGGGACAAGCCGAGGGGGTGGATAAGAGAAGGCATGTGTCCAGGGACAAGCCGAGGTCGTGGATAAGAGAACTCGAGGGTCCAGGCACAAGCCGAAGTCGTGGTTAAGAGAAGGCGGGGGTCCAGGTACAAGCCGAGGTCATGGATAAGAGAAGGCGGGGGTCCAGGTACAAGCCGAGGTCATGGATAAGAGAAGGCGGGGTCCAGGTACAAGCCGAGGTCATGGATAAGAGAAGGCAGTGGTCCAGGTACAAGCCGAGGTCATGGATAAGAGAAGGCGGGGGTCCAGTTACAAGCCGAGGTCGTGGATACGAGAAGGCGGGGGTCCAGGGACAAGTCGAGGTCATGGATAAGAGAGGCAGGGGTCCAGGTACAAACCGAGGTCGTGGATAAGAGAAGGCGGGGGTCCAGGTACAAGTCGAGGTTGTGGAAAGGTGAAGGCGCGGATCCAGGGACAAGCCGAGGGGGTGGATAAGAGAACTCGAGGGTCCAGGTCCAGGTACAAGCCGAGGTCATTGATAAGAGAAGGCGGGGGTCCAGGTACCAGCCGAGGTCGTGGCTAAGAGAAGGCGGGGGTCCAGGTAGAAGCTCAGGTCGTGGATAAGAGAAGGCGGGGGTCAAGGTACAAGTCGAGGTCATGGAAAGGAGAAGGTGGGGATTGAGGGACAAGCCGAGGTCGTGGGTAAGAGAAGGCGAGGGTCCAGGTACAAGCCGAGGTCGTGGATAAGAGACGGTAGGGATCCAGGTACAAGTCGAGGTCATGGATAAGAGAAGTCGGGGGTCCAGGTACAAGCTGAGGTCATTGATAAGAGAAGGTGGGGTCCAGGGACAAGCCGAGGTCATGGATAAGAGAAGGCGGGGGTCCAGGTACAAGTCGAGGTTGTGGAAAGGTGAAGGCGGGGATCCAGGGACAAGCCGAGGGGGTGGATAAGAGAAGGCGTGGGTCCAGGGACAAGCCGAGTTCGTGGATAAGAGAACTCGAGGGTCCAGGTCCAGGTACAAGCCGAGGTCATTGATAAGAGAAGGCGGGGATCCAGGTACCAGCCGAGGTCGTGGATAAGAGAAGGCGGGGGTCCAGGTACAAGCTCAGGTCGTGGATAAGAGAAGGCGGGGGTCCAGGTACAAGTCGAGGTCATGGAAAGGAGAAGGTGGGGATTGAGGTACAAGCCGAGGTCGTGGATAAGAGAAGGCGGGGTCCAGGGACAAGCCGAGGGGGTGGATAAGAGAAGGCATGTGTCCAGGGACAAGCCGAGGTCGTGGATAAGAGAACTCGAGGGTCCAGGCACAAGCCGAAGTCGTGGTTAAGAGAAGGCGGGGGTCCAGGTACAAGCCGAGGTCATGGATAAGAGAAGGCGGGGGTCCAGGTACAAGCCGAGGTCATGGATAAGAGAAGGCGGGGTCCAGGTACAAGCCGAGGTCATGGATAAGAGAAGGCAGTGGTCCAGGTACAAGCCAAGGTCATGGATAAGAGAAGGCGGGGGTCCAGTTACAAGCCGAGGTCGTGGATACGAGAAGGCGGGGGTCCAGGGACAAGTCGAGGTCATGGATAAGAGAGGCAGGGGTCCAGGTACAAACCGAGGTCGTGGATAAGAGAAGGCGGGGGTCCAGGTACAAGTCGAGGTTGTGGAAAGGTGAAGGCGCGGATCCAGGGACAAGCCGAGGGGGTGGATAAGAGAACTCGAGGGTCCAGGTCCAGGTACAAGCCGAGGTCATTGATAAGAGAAGGCGGGGGTCCAGGTACAAGCTCAGGTCGTGGATAAGAGAAGGCAGGGGTCCAGGTACAAGTCGAGGTCATGGAAAGGAGAAGGTGGGGATTGAGGGACAAGCCGAGGTCGTGGGTAAGAGAAGGCAAGGGTCCAGGTACAAGTCGAGGTCATGGAAAGGAGAAGGTGGGGATCCAGGTACAAGTCGAGGTCATGGATAAGAGAAGTCGGGGGTCCAGGTACAAGCCGATGTCATGGATAAGAGAGGCAGGGGTCCAGGTACAAGCCGATGTCATGGATAAGAGAGGCAGGGGTCCAGGTACAAGCCGAGGTCATGGATAAGAGAATGCGGGGGTCCAGGGACAAGCCGAGGTCATGGATAAGAGAGGCAGGGGTCCAGGTACAAACCGAGGTCGTGGGTAAGAGAAGGAGGGGGTCAAAGTACAAGCCGAGGTTGTGGATAAGAGAACGCGGGGGTCCAGGTACAAGCCGAGGTCGTGGATAAGAGAAGGCGGGGGTCCAGGTAGAAGCCAAGGTCGTGGATAAGAGAAGGCGGTGATCCAGGTACAAGCCGAGGTCATGGATAAGAGAAGGCGAGGGTCCAGGTACAAGCCGAGGTCATGGATAAGAGAAGGCGAGGGTCCAGGTACAAGCTGAGGTAGTGGATAAGGGAAGGCAGGGGTCCAGGTACAAGCCGAGGTCGTGGATAAGAGAAGGCGGGGGTCCAGGTACAAGCCGAGGTCGTGGATAAGAGAAGGCGGGGTCCAGGTACAAGCCGAGGTCATGGATAAGAGAAGGCAGGGGTCCAGGTACAAGCCGAGGTCATGGATAAGAGAAGGCGGGGGTCCAGGGACAAGCCGAGGTCATGGATAAGAGAGGCAGGGGTCCAGGTACAAACCGAGGTCATGGGTAAGAGAAGGAGGGAGTCCACGTACAAGCCGAGGTCGTGGATAAGAGAAGGCGGGGTCCAGGTACAAGCTAAGGTCGTGGATAAGAGAAGGCGGGTGTCCAGGTACAAGTCAAGGTCATGGAAAGGAGAAGGTGGGGATCCAGGGACAAGCCAAGGTCGTGGGTAAGAGAAGGCGGGGGTCCAGGTACAAGCCAAGGTCATTGATAAGAGAAGGCGGGGATCCAGGTACCAGCCGAGGTTGTGGCTAAGAGAAGGCGGGGGTCCAGGTAGAAGCTCAGGTCGTGGATAAGAGAAGGCGGGGGTCCAGGTACAAGTCGAGGTCATGGAAAGGAGAAGGTGGGGATTGAGGGACAAGCCGAGGTCGTGGGTAAGAGAAGGCGAGGGTCCAGGTACAAGCCGAGGTCGTGGATAAGAGACGGTAGGGATCCAGGTACAAGTCGAGGTCATGGATAAGAGAAGTCGGGGGTCCAGGTACAAGCTGAGGTCATTGATAAGAGAAGGTGGGGTCCAGGGACAAGCCGAGGTCATGGATAAGAGAAGGCGGGGGTCCACGTACAAGTCGAGGTTGTGGAAAGGTGAAGGCGGGGATCCAGGGACAAGCCGAGGGGGTGGATAAGAGAAGGCGTGGGTCCAGGGACAAGCCGAGTTCGTGGATAAGAGAACTCGAGGGTCCAGGTCCAGGTACAAGCCGAGGTCATTGATAAGAGAAGGCGGGGATCCAGGTACCAGCCGAGGTCGTGGATAAGAGAAGGCGGGGGTCCAGGTACAAGCTCAGGTCGTGGATAAGAGAAGGCGGGGGTCCAGGTACAAGTCGAGGTCATGGAAAGGAGAAGGTGGGGATTGAGGTACAAGCCGAGGTCGTGGGTAAGAGAAGGCGAGGGTCCAGGTACAAGTCGAGGTCATGGAAAGGAGAAGGTGGGGATCCAGGTACAAGTCGAGGTCATGGATAAGAGAAGTCGGGGGTCCAGGTACAAGCCGAGGTCATTGATAAGAGAAGGTGGGGTCCAGGGACAAGCCGAGGTCATGGATAAGAGAAGGCGGGGGTCCAGGTACAAGTCGAGGTTGTGGAAAGGTGAAGGCGGGGATCCAGGGACAAGCCGAGGGGGTGGATAAGAGAAGGCATGTGTCCAGGTACAAGCCGAGGTCGTGGATAAGAGAACTCGAGGGTCCAGGCACAAGCCGAAGTCGTGGTTAAGAGAAGGCGGGGGTCCAGGTACAAGCCGAGGTCATGGATAAGAGAAGGCGGGGGTCCAGGTACAAGCCGAGGTCATGGATAAGAGAAGGCGGGGTCCAGGTACAAGCCGAGGTCATGGATAAGAGAAGGCAGTGGTCCAGGTACAAGCCGAGGTCATGGATAAGAGAAGGCGGGGATTACCCAATATTCATTATGTGTACTATTGGAAGACAGTGTCACAGCTCTCTGATGTAGATGAGCTTGAACTCATAGGAGTATGTGACTGATCGCCAAAACACCCACAACTGCGCATATGTGCACAAGTTATTCCAAGATGGGAAGGTATCAATTTGTAAAAATCACCCAATTGTAAAGCGGGTTGATGTTGGCTTTCATACACACTCAAGAGCGTAGTATTCCAACGGGCACCAAAACAATGTTGATGTTTATTACCTGAACATGCAAGCAAAGTGGTACAATTATATGACCCGTGGCTGACAATACTGATATGACCTTCTTCAATTGTATAAAAAGACATTTGAAATATTTGACGGTGGATGTCTCTACACTTGAAGTTGGGTTGATCACCAAGAGACAGCAAAGATTTCACTTGCCAAAAATTACATAACATTAGCAAGCTACGCGGTAGCAATGTCCCATTAGGTGTTAAAACAGAAAACGGTCCAGAGGAAGCAAGAGAGTCCTGATACATAAAGTCTCTCATCGTATCGTGAACTGCATGCACTTTGCGGGGTTTTCGATTTGGCAAAACCAGTTCATCTAAGTACATCCTCATGGAGGTCTGATAGGAACGTGGTAGACGCAAGATTTGTGAAGCATCTTTCTTTTCGTCTGTGTCCTTGCAACAAAGCATACTGCAGCAGGTTAGATTTGACCTGTGTGCTTAAAACAGTATATTAGTATTGGGTAATCCCCGCAACGTCCCTGCATCCACGGCACCCCAACGTCCCTTTTTCCGTGGCACCCCAACGTCCCTGCTTCCGCGGCACCCCAACGTCCCTGCTTCCGCGGCACCCCAACGTCCCTGCTTCCGCGGCACCCCAACGTCCCTGCATCCACGGCACCCCAACGTCCCTGCTTCCGCGGCACCCCAACATCCCTGCTTCCGCGGCACCCCAACGTCCCTGCTTCCGCGGCACCCCAACATCCCTGCTTCCGCGGCACCCCAACGTCCCTGCTTCCGCGGCACCCCAACATCCCTGCTTCCGTGGCACCCCAACGTCCCTGCTTCCGCGGCACCCCAACGTCCCTGCTTCCGCGGCACCCCAACGTCCCTTTTTCCGTGGCACCCCAACGTCCCTGCTTCCGCGGCACCCCAACGTCCCTGCTTCCGCGGCACCCCAACGTCCCTGCTTCCGCGGCACCCCAACGTCCCTGCTTACGCGGCACCCCAACGTCCCTGCTTCCGCGGCACCCCAACGTCCCTGCTTCCGCGGCACCCCAACGTCCCTGCTTCCGCGGCACCCCAACGTCCCTGCTTCCGCGGCACCCCAACGTCCCTGCATCCACGGCACCCCAACGTCCCTGCTTCCGTGGCACCCCAACGTCCCTGCTTCCGTGGCACCCCAACGTCCCTTTTTCCGCAGCACCCCAACGTCCCTGCATCCACGGCACCCCAACGTCCCTGCTTCCGTGGCACCCCAACGTCCCTGCTTCCGTGGCACCCCAACGTCCCTTTTTCCGTGGCACCCCAACGTCCCTGCTTCCGCGGCACCCCAACGTCCCTGCTTCCGCAGCACCCCAACATCCCTGCATCCACGGCACCCCAACGTCCCTTTTTCCGTGGCACCCCAACGTCCCTGCTTCCGCGGCACCCCAACGTCCCTGCTTCCGCGGCACCCCAACGTCCCTGCTTCCGCGGCACCCCAACGTCCCTGCATCCGCGGCACCCCAACGTCCCTGCATCCACGGCACCCCAACGTCCCTGCATCCACGGCACCCCAACGTCCCTGCTTCCGCGGTACCCCAACGTCCCTGCTTCCGCGGCACCCCAACGTCCCTGCTTCCGCGGCACCCCAACATCCCTGCTTCCGCGGCACCCCAACATCCCTGCTTCCGCGGCACCCCAACGTCCCTGCTTCCGCGGCACCCCAACATCCCTGCTTCCGCGGCACCCCAACGTCCCTGCTTCCGCGGCACCCCAACGTCCCTGCTTCCGCAGCACCCCAACGTCCCTTTTTCCGCGGCACCCCAACGTCCCTGCTTCCGCGGTACCTCAACGTCCCTGCTTCCGTGGCACCCCAACGTCCCTGCTTCCGTGGCACCCCAACGTCCCTGCTTCCGCGGTACCTCAACGTCCCTGCTTCCGTGGCACCCCAACGTCCCTGCTTCCACGTCCGGTTCAACAGCTCTGGAACGCAGCTGAGACGCAAGCAGCACAGACATCTACGGTGGCCTCTCTGGTCCAGTTTACGGAGCTACGCGTTTCGCTGTGACAACGGCTTCGTCGGGCTTCAGTATTAGCCAGGATTGATCCTAAGTGGTGTTGAGCAGCAGGAGCCTTCAGCCCTGGCATGTTCTGAGCAGCAGGGTAGTGGTGAAGGTAGTATTAATTATCCGGAATTCTTAACCGGAAGTAGATTGCGTCTGAGTAATCTCTGTCCCATTAAAAGATAATACAAGTAAGATAATAAGATAATTCTCTCTTTCTCTCTCTCTCATGCAAGTAAGATCATTCTCTCTCTCTCTCTCTCTCTCTCTCTCTCTCTCTCTCTCATGCAAGTAAGATCATTCTCTCTCTCTCTCGCAAGTAAGATAATTCTCTCGCTCTCTCGCAAGTAAGATAATTCTCTCTCTCTCTCGCAAGTAAGATAATTCTCTCTCTCTCTCGCAAGTAAGATAATTCTCTCTTTCTCTCATGCAAGTGTAGCCATGCATAATAATGGATTGCAGACATCTCCCCTGTTGGCAGTAAGCCCTGGTAAGTACAGGAATGCCAGCAGTAGTTATGGAGGTTTTCCCTCACACCCTGGTGAGGTGCCCTATGTATGGATGGGAGTGGCTGCATGCTCTGAGTCCCTGGATAGTGACATCAGAGATGTGCCTGCCCCCTGAGGTATAAAGGGCACAACACTGTCAGTTAAGAGCTGTTGACAAGCAGTGGTTGCAGTTGTTGCACAGGGAGTGCAAGATAGTTTCGTGACCCTAGTGCTGTAACTAGTGGCACGAATATTCTGATCAAGCCTGTCTAGGCCACACTGTGTCCAGGGACCTGGCACAGGGGTGATCTCCCTAAAGGGAGAGGGGATCCCACTCCAATTGAGGAGGGCAGTACCTGGCAAAGGGACAGCACGGAGGGATGTGCGGCTGAAGCTGAGAGCTGCATGGGGCAGTCTACTGTATTCAGATCATCAATAAAGATGCCCTTGTTAAAGAAACCCCCACTGTGCGAGTGTGAGATTACTCTACAGTGGCAGTCACCACCGAGAAGGAATTCCTCACCAGGACCATCTCCCTGCGGAAGCACAGATCCTGATGAGGTGGAGGCGCTGCACATGAAGTAAGTTGGACTCGGACCCACTACCTCAGCTACCTGTCCTGATGACATCCCCTAATACCATCAAGCGGGAGACTCAGGAGTCCTGTTACTTGCAGGTGCACCACCATACACGATCACGTAATGGGGACCGGTTAGACCACACGGGCCAATGTGAGATTGGGTGGGTCAGACAAGGGGGGTCCAGCCATTACACAAGTAAGATAATTCTCTAGCTCTCTCGCAAATAAGATAATTCTCTCTCTCAAGTAAGATAATTCTCTCGCAAGTAAGATATATCTCTCGCTCTCTCGCAAATAAGATAATTCTCTCTCTCAAGTAAGATAATTCTCTCGCAAGTAAGATATATCTCTCGCTCTCTCGCAAATAAGATAATTCTCTCTCTCAAGTAAGATAATTGAGTGCAGAATTAATTCACTCAATTAATCGCAAATGTGTTACTTCCGCTGCTGGTGTTTTCTCCTAAAACCCCCCCACAGATTTGGATTGGAGTACAGTTTAGGACAGGAAGTCCAGATATGGGCCGACGGCGTTTCGCTGCATTTAATCTGACTGAGAACGGACAGTGAAACCTGGCAAACGCGCTTCAGAAATATATAGGATTATTTCATGTACTGCGTCACTAGAGGGCGCTCTTGTCTCTGATATATCCCACTGATTTAAACATTTTTTTTATATATATAAATATATACACAGGACTGAGGCAGGGCATCTCCAGAGCTGAACCCCATTCATCTCAGCTCTGGGGACCCTCTGCTTCCCGAGTTGCTGACCTCCGAAAGGGGTGCGCGTTTCGCTCTGCTTTTCAAAGCTCCCACGTCACGCGGGCCAATAGGAAGCCGCCACTGGATGATGTCACGGCTTCCTATTGGCCCGCAGGGCGTGCAGACCGTTGAAACGCCGCCAGCGGTCTCCAGAGCTGAAATGAACGGGGTTCAGCTCAGGGGGGGACGACACCCCCTGCTACCCGCAAAAAAAGGGGGTGCACTGCATCTTTACCCAATATTATTGCAAATACACGAGAGATCCTGCAGAAGAAGACCAGGCAATAAGGTGGCTCTGGATATAGCAGCGTCCCGGTTGTGTCTGGTTGTCCGTGACTTCTGGAAATTCCGTTGCTGCCTTGCGGTGAGTCACTGGCCTTCCGGCAGAGAAGAGGTTAATCCGGAGAGGAGACGGACACAGGCTCCTGCGAGGACAGACGAGGTCAGGTGAGTCTCGTTACATACCTGGCACAGTCTCTGCGCGGGCAGAGAGATCAGCTGGTGCTGTGGGCACACACCGCCCGCCTAATCCCCCAGAACCTGGGCAGTGGGAATGGGAGCCTCGTGCGGGGGCTGAGGCGGCTGGCAATCGAAAGCAAGACCGAAATACCACTTAAAAGCGGATCAGGGCAGGAGCTGGCGAGAGGGGAAGAGGGGTTTAGTGTGTGTGGGAGGGGGGGGGGGAGAATCGATGTAATTAATATATGTGTGTATAGGGGTATACAGTTAGGTCCGGAAATAATTGGACACTGACACCATTTTCATAATTTTGGCTCTGTACGCCACCACAATGGATTTGAAATGAAACAACCGAGATGCAATAGAAGTGCAGACTTTCAGCTTTAATTCAAGGGGTTGAACAAAAATATTGTATGAAACGTTTAGGAATTGCAACCATTTTCATACACAGTCCCCTTATTTCAGGGGCTCAAATGTAATTGGACAAATTAATACAATGATAAATAAAATGTTCATTTTTAATACTTTGTCGAGAATCCTTTGCCGGCAATGACTGGTTGAAGTCTGGAACGCATGGACATCACCAAACGCTGGGTTTCCTCCTTTGTGATGCTTTGCCAGGCCTTTACTGCAGCTGTCTTCAGTTGTTGTTTGTTCGTGGGTCTTTCTGCCTTAAGTTTTGTCTTCAGCAAGTGAAATGCATGCTCGATCGGTTGAGATTAGGTGATTGACTCGGCCATTGCAGAATATTCCACTTATTTGCCTTTAAAAAACTCCTGGGTTGCTTTCGCAGTATGTTTTGGGTCATTGTCCATGTGTAAAGTGATGCGCCATCCAATCAACTTCGCTGAATTTGGCTGAATCTGAGCAGACAATATATCTCTATACACTTCAGAATTCATCCGGCTGCTTCTGTCTTCTGTCACATCATCAATAAACACTAGTGACCCAGTGCCATTGTAAGCCATACATGCCCATGCCATCACACTGTCCCCACCGTGTTTTACAGATGATGTGGTATGCTTCGTATCATGAGCCGTTCCAAGCCTTCTCCATACTTTTTTCTTCCCATCATTCTGGTACAGGTTGATCTTAGTTTCATCTGTCCAAAGAATGCTGTTCCAGAACTGGGCTGGCTTTTTTAGATATTGTTTGGCAAAATCTAATCTGGCCTTTCTATTCTTGAGGCTTATGAATGGTTTGCACCTTGTGGTAAACCCTCTCTATTTGCTCTCGTGAAGTCTTCTCATTATGGTAGACTTGGATAATGATATGCCTACTTCCTGGAGAGTGTTCTTCACTTGGCTGGATGTTGTGAAGGGGTTTTTCTTTACCATGGAAAGGATCCTACGTTCATCCACCACTGTTGTCTTCCGTGGACGTCCAGGCCATTCTGTGTTGCATAGCTCACCAGTGCGTTCTTTTTGTCTCAGAATGTACCAAACTGTTGATTTGGCCGCTCCTAATGTTCCTGCTATCTCTCTGATGGATTTCCTTCTTTTTTTTTGCAGCCTAAGGATGCCCTGTTTCACTTGCATTGAGAGCTCATTTCACCGCATGTTGTGGGTTCACAGCAACAGCTTCCAAATGCGAATGCCACAGCTGGAATCAACTCCAGACCCTTTACCTGCTTAATTGATGATGAAATAACTAAGGAATAGCCCAGACCTGTCCATGAAACAGCTTTTGAGTCAATTGTCCAATTACTTTTGGACCCTTGAAAAAGAGGGGGCTACATATTAAGGAGATGCAATTCCTAAACCCTTCCTCCAATTTGGTTTGAATACCCTCAAATTAAAGCTGATAGACTGCACTTTAAACCCATATTCATTATTTAACTGTAACTTTAATTTATTTTGGTACACAGCCAAAATAATAAAACTTATATCAGTGTCCAATTATATCCGGACCTAACTGTATATATGTGAGTGTATATGCACGCGCGTATATATATGCGCGTATATACAGGCGCGTACGCACGCACACACGCACACACACACCATACTTAGTTAAGTTATGGTGGGTAAAAAAAGTTACAAAAAAAGCCTCCACAGTAAAGCATATAGTAAATGGAAATATTACTGTATGCTCATTTGCATGCCTTAGATAGGTCTGCAACCCCGCCTTTCACCATCATCACCCAGCATACAGCACTTCCACTGCAGCAAGGGATTCTGGGAAATGACATGCAAATGAGCACACAGTGCCACCTTTTGCTTCAAAACCATTAACATGGTTCCCTATAGGCTCAAAGCTGTGACCATGCAGCAAGCTAAAGCCTAAAGTCACCATGTCCAGGGAGGAAAATACCGGACACATATATGTCCAGTATTACAGTACCTCTCATTTTTTACTGGACAGAGTATCCAAATACAGGACAGTCCGGTTCAATACCGGACACCTGGCAACCCTACCAGAGAGGTAATACTGGTATACACGTACACGCCCAGAGAGGTAATACCGATATACACGTACACACCCAGAGAGGTAATACCGGTATACACATACACGCCCAGAGAGGTAATACCGGTATACACATACACGCCCAGAGAGGTAATACCGGTATACACATACACGCCCAGAGTGGTAATACCGGAATACACAAGCACACCCAGAGAGGTAATGCCGGTATACACATACACACCCAGAGAGGTAATACCGGTATACACATACACACCCAGAGAGGTAATACCGGTATACACATACACAACCAGAGAGGTAATACTGGTATACACATACACGCCCAGAGAGGTAATACCGGTATACACATACACGCCCAGAGAGGTAATACCGGTATACACATACACACCCAGAGAGGTAATACCGGTATACACATACACAACCAGAGAGGTAATACTGGTATACACATACACGCCCAGAGAGGTAATACCGGTATACACATAGACACCCAGAGAGGTAATACCGGTATACACGTACAGGCCCAGAGAGGTAATACCGGTATACACACCCAGAGAGGTAATACCGGTATACACATACACGCCCAGAGAGGTAATACCGGTATACACATACACGTCCAGAGAGGTAATACCGGAATACACATACACGCCCAGAGAGGTAATACCGGTATACACATACACGCCCAGAGAGGTAATACCGGTATACAGATACACGCCCAGACAGTTAATACCGGTATACACATACACGCCCAGAGAGGTAATACTGGTATACACTTACACGCCCAGAGAGGTAATACTGGTATACACATACACGCCCAGAGAGGTAATACCGGTATACACATACACGCCCAGAGTGGTAATACCGGTATACACATACACGCCCAGAGAGGTAATACCGGTATACACATACAAGCCCAGAGAGGTAATACCGGTATACACATACACGCCCAGAGAGGTAATACCGGTATACACATACACGTCCAGAGAGGTAATAACGGTATACACATACACACCCAGAGAGGTAATACTGGTATACACATACACACCCAGAGAGGTAATACCGGTAGACACATACAAGCCCAGAGAGGTAATACCGGTATACACATACACGCCCAGAGAGGTAATACCGGTATACACATACACGCCCAGGGAGGTAATACCGGTATACACATAAACGCCCAGAGAGGTAAGACCGGTATACACATACACACCCAGAGAGGTAATACTGGTATACACATACACGCCCAGAGAGGTAATACCGGTATACACATACACGCCCAGAAAGGTAATCCCGGTATACACATACACACCCAGAGAGGTAATACCGATATACACATACACGCCCAGAGAGGTAATACCGGTATACACATACACGACCAGAGAGGTAATACCGGTATACACATACTCGCCCAGAGAGGTAATACCGGTATACACGTACACGCCCAGAGAGGTAATCCCGGTATACACATACACGCCCAGAGAGGTAATACCGGTATACAGATACACGCCCAGAGAGGTAATAACGGTATACACATACATGCCCAGAGAGGTAATACCGGTATACACTTACACGCCCAGAGAGGTAATACCGGTATACACATACACGCCCAGAGAGGTAATACCGGTATACACATACACGCCCAGAGTGGTAATACCGGTATACACATACACGCCCAGAGAGGTAATACCGGTATACACATACAAGCCCAGAGAGGTAATACCGGTATACACATACATGCCCAGAGAGGTAATGCCGGTATACACATACACGCCCAGGGAGGTAATACCGGTATACACATACACGCCCAGAGAGGTAATACAGGTATACACATACACGCCCAGAGAGGTAATACCGGTATACAGATACACGCCCAGAGAGTTAATACCGGTATACACATACACGCCCAGAGAGGTAATACTGGTATACACTTACACGCCCAGAGAGGTAATACCGGTATACACATACACGCCCAGAGAGGTAATACCGGTATACACATACACGCCCAGAGTGGTAATACCGGTATACACATACACGCCCAGAGAGGTAATACCGGTATACACATACAAGCCCAGAGAGGTAATACCGGTATACACATACACGCCCAGAGAGGTAATGCCGGTATACACATACACGCCCAGACAGGTAATACCGGTATACACATACACGTGCAGAGAGGTAATACCGGTATACACATACACGCCCAGAGAGGTAATACCGGTATACACATACACGCCCAGAGAGGTAATACCGGTATACACATACACGCCCAGAGAGGTAATAACGGTATACACATACACACCCAGAGAGGTAATACCGGTATACACATACAAGCCCAGAGAGGTAATACCGGTATACACATACACGCCCAGAGAGGTAATACCGGTATACACATACACGCCCAGGGAGGTAATACCGGTATACACATACACGCCCAGAGAGGTAAGACCGGTATACACATACACACCCAGAGAGGTAATACTGGTATACACATACACGCCCAGAGAGGTAATACCGGTATACACATACACGCCCAGAAAGGTAATCCCGGTATACACATACACACCCAGAGAGGTAATACCGATATACACATACACGCCCAGAGAGGTAATACCGGTATACACATACACGCCCAGAGAGGTAATACCGGTATACACATACTCGCCCAGAGAGGTAATACCGGTATACACGTACACGCCCAGAGAGGTAATACAGGTATACACATACACACCCAGAGAGGTAATACCGGTATACAGATACACGCCCAGAGAGGTAATAACGGTATACACATACATGCCCAGAGAGGTAATACCGGTATACACTTACACGCCCAGAGAGGTAATACCGGTATACACATACACGCCCAGAGAGGTAATACCGGTATACACATACACGCCCAGAGTGGTAATACCGGTATACAGATACACGCCCAGAGAGGTAATACCGGTATACACATACACGCCCAGAGAGGTAATACCGGTATACACATACACGCCCAGAGAGGTAATACCGGTATACACATACACGCCCAGAGAGGTAATGCCGGTATACACATACACGCCCAGGGAGGTAATACCGGTATACACATACACGCCCAGAGAGGTAATACAGGTATACACATACACACCCAGAGAGGTAATACCGGTATACAGATACACGCCCAGAGAGTTAATACCGGTATACACATACACGCCCAGAGAGGTAATACTGGTATACACTTACACGCCCAGAGAGGTAATACCGGTATACACATACACGCCCAGAGAGGTAATACCGGTATACACATACACGCCCAGAGTGGTAATACCGGTATACACATACACGCCCAGAGAGGTAATACCGGTATACACATACAAGCCCAGAGAGGTAATACCGGTATACACATACAGTACACGCCCAGAGAGGTAATGCCGGTATACACATACACGCCCAGACAGGTAATACCGGTATACACATACACGTGCAGAGAGGTAATACCGGTATACACATACACGCCCAGAGAGGTAATACCGGTATACACATACACGCCCAGAGAGGTAATACCGGTATACACATACACGCCCAGAGAGGTAATAACGGTATACACATACACGCCCAGAGAGGTAATACTGGTATACACATACACACCCAGAGAGGTAATACCGGTATACACATACACACCCAGAGAGGTAATACCGGTATACACATACAAGCCCAGAGAGGTGATACCGGTATACACATACACGCCCAGAGAGGTAATACCGGTATACACATACACGCCCAGGGAGGTAATACCAGTATACACATACACGCCCAGGGAGGTAATACCGGTATACACATACACGCCCAGAGAGGTAATACCGGTATACACATACACACCCAGAGAGGTAATACTGGTATACACTTACACGCCCAGAGAGGTAATACCGGTATACACATACTCGCCCAGAGAGGTAATACCGGTATACACGTACACGCCCAGAGAGGTAATACAGGTATACACATACACGCCCAGAGAGGTAATACCGGTATACAGATACACGCCCAGAGAGTTAATACCGGTATACACATACACGCCCAGAGAGGTAATACCGGTATACACATACACGCCCAGAGAGGTAATACCGGTATACACATACACGCCCAGAGTGGTAATACCGGTATACACATACACGCCCAGAGAGGTAATACCGGTATACACATACACGCCCAGAGAGGTAATACCGGTATACACATACACGCCCAGAGAGGTAATGCCGGTATACACATACACGCCCAGAGTGGTAATACCGGTATATAGATACACGCCCAGAGAGGTAATACTGGTATACACATACACGCCCAGAGAGGTAATACCGGTATACACATACACGCCCAGAGAGGTAATAACGGTATACACATACACACCCAGAGAGGTAATACTGGTATACACATACACACCCAGAGAGGTAATACCGGTATACACATACACGCCCAGAGAGGTAATACCGGTATACACATACACGCCCAGAAAGGTAATCCCGGTATACACATACACACCCAGAGAGGTAATACCGGTATACACATACACATACTTCAATCTGACTTTTTGAGACTTGAATACTGGATTTCCCAAAACAAACTGTTTTTAAACACTGACAAGACTGTAACAATGGTATTTGGGAGCAAGGCTACAGTTTTAAAGCTTCCAGCGACTGAGCTCCAGATCAGAACCAACACTAACACCACCCTAACACCTGTGTAACAGGTATTCCACCCCACCCAATCTCATATATAGTGTGGGTGAGTAGAACATGCAGTGTTACCGGTGTGGTGCATTACCTGTCGGCTCGCAGGAGGGCTGAGCTTCCGCCACGGGGAACCTGGGGCAATTATACTAGGGGTAACCACTTACTCAATAGGTGCAGCGCCTCCACCTGCGATGGCTCCCACCAGAGGGGGAGTGGATCCTCGCAGGACAAACACAATGATCACATACACAATGGGGTATACTGTAATAACTAAGGACTTTACTAACATGTAATACGACACATCACATTCATAACATAACCTGTGTCCCTCTCAGGAGGAGACACTAACCTTGACGTCTCGCAGGACGATTCCCCAACACTAGGTGATCCCACCCAGTGTCCAAAGAACCCCACCCAATGTCCCGCACTCTTGCAGAGAATCAATGGGTGACTGCGCAGTCACTATTAAGCTAAGGGCCCGGTGGTGCACTTAGAACTGTAGATACCTGCCGAGCACTCCAGTGCTCGGATCAGCAACGCTTCACAAAGGGTCAGACGCGTGATGAATCCGTCTGATCCTATCCTGGCGATATTCTCTGTGGACCCCCAACGTGGGTCCGAACTCCGTCACTGGAACCGCAGCATCCGCTGAGTCCCTCTCTAACGATACAGCAACGTGACACACCCTGCACTACAGGCCGTCCCTATAGCACAGCATCCTTAAGTGGCTTAAGGGTCAATCTCCTAGGGCATTCGGGGTTGCCTATCCTATATAGGTAGGTCTTGTACCCACCCTACTCATAATACGGGCCCTGGGCCATGGATCCCCGGACTGGTTACCGCTATGAACCCCCCCCAATTGCCTCGTACTACGCGCAACGCCGGCCTGGGCAATGGCTCCCCGGATTGGTTACCGCTATGAACCCCCCCCCTCGCCTCGCCACTCGCAACACGGACCCTGGGCTATGGCTCCCCGGACTGGTTACCGCTATGAACCCCCCAGCTGTCTCGTGCCACTAACTTACAACAGGACCCTGGGCTATGGCTCCCCGGACTGGTTACCGCTATGAAACCCCCCAGTTGTCCCTATCTTCCCTTCTGTTCCCCAGCTGCCAACTAAAGTAAGTGACAGGTTCCCTATCCTGAGGGCTGTCCCTGGCAACACTCACACTACTGGGGGACTCAGGGCTATCTTGGGCCAAGGGGGTGCTGGCCTAGTACAGGGAGTCCCTCGCTCCTGTACCCTACCTCCTTCCCTTGTCTGCTCCTTCCTCTGACTGCCCACGTAGCTGCAAGCCCGCCAAATGTATCCACTTCTCCTCCTGGCAGTCCTACAGCCCTATTGGCTCCTATGAGGCACCTGGTGCCTCCCTCGCTAAGCACTATGGGAATTGTAGTCCCTGAGCGCCTGTAATAACATTGGGGCCGCATGCGTGCCTTTCCTACACCTGCACTTACCCCCTAATGGCCGCCGCAACATCCCTCTCACTGTCCCTACTCTCGCGCGACTCCTGCGCATGCGCGAGTGGTGGAGTAATGGCGGCGCTCTCTTCGCCGGCCGCCGGGACCTTAGAGACGCGACCGCGGCCTTAGCAACGGCCCGATCGCGTCCCCGGCAACCGGCCCGCTCGCGGAGACAGCGCACCGCTCCCTGCAACGGCCCCCACCCTTGGGATGGCCGTCGGGTCTGCCGCTGGCCTCCGGCAGCACCCGGCATCTCTCCTGGCCACGGAGGCGCCCTAGGAGGGCGAAGGGGAAAACAGGTGACCTGGCTACACTCTCCCCCTGGTGAAAAACCCAACGCCCTCGCTTGGGGAACGACATAACATGGTACAATTTTACACACTGAAAAATGGCATGGCATACCCCGTACACTTAACAGATCGACTGCAACATCCTCAAAACATGGCACATTTTCACACAATGAAAAATTACATGGCATATCACACCCACTATTACCCGAGGCCAGCTGAGTATCAGCTGCTTGCTGAGACCATTTGTGGGGTGCCCCTAACTGATCAGGTGGGGGTACCTCACTTTTGCGTCCGTGAGCCTCCCCGGAGTGAATCTCGCGGAAAGCACACCCTGGAGTAACAGTCACTGGTTCAGTACTACTTCCTCCCCCTGGTGGAAGGAATAGCACATGGTCCTTCAAAACGGCCTTTACCTGGTCGTCCATGGCCTGGAAGCAGCAGGCCAGGCGGCCAGGACCTTTCCCTCGGTCCACTACTTGACGAATGGGCCGCTTCTTCTTGGGCGCAAAGGAGGCAACTTCTACTAGCTCCTTTGCCACATAGTCCTTGTCCCTACATACGTGCTCAGCTTCCACTGAGAAGCGAGAATTGGACACTGTCTCTTTACTCAAAGTCTCTGCTTCACCTGGCAGGGGGTAAAGAGTAGACACCTTACCCCTGCGGTGATTCTCGGTGGCCAACAGGTCCTCGGGGACGCTGTCAGTTCCCACCTCAGCTGTCTCGGGACCTGCCCCCTGTACTTCTGGGGCAGTCCACTTGCTGTCCTTAAACTCGGGAGCGTTGGATCCCAGTCCTGGGACCATTTGGGTTGGAGCGCACGGGCTCTCACTCAGATCAGGAACCGTAACTCTGGCCTGTTGCACGGCCACCTCCATCGGAGCCTGTGGGGAGCAAGGGGGTTCCTTACCACTCTGCTGGCTTGCGATGGGTTTCTCTTCTTCTGGAACGATAGGCAGTGGGTACTGGTCCACTCGCACTGCAGGACAGCTATCTTCTAGGGGGGACACCTCCGCCAGGACGCGATGTCGAGTGGAGCCATTCGCCCAGGTGTCCAGACTTAAGAAGCTATCGTGCTCCGCGGTCACCTGGAGGCTCACACCCAACACCCCTGGGGCAGTCAACTCACCCTTGTCGTCGTCAACAGGTACTGATCCCAAGCCTCGGACCGATGGTACCTCTGTAGGCCGGACTGGCCGTGGTAGGGCACACGGGCCCACAACAGGCTCTGTATGCTGTGATTCCTCTGTCTCCTCTGCTGGTTCGGCATGCTGGGGAACAATAGACTTCAATAACCCCACCCCGCAACACTCACAGGCAGACCACCATGTCAAGGTCTCTCTAGAACAGTCACAAGTGGGGCTAAAACACTGTATGCCCATTTCTCCTTCCACCTCGATGGTCCTGTAGTCGAGGGGTAACCGAGACACATGGGCTCCTTGAACATGGGCTTCTTGCAGGCAGGAGCACATAAAGAGAAGAGAATCTACTCCGGGCGCGCTCCAGACCACATACGCATTAGGGTGTATCCCCTTACAGTCTATCTCTGTTTCCTGCTCACTGTGCTCACTCCCCCTGGTGGAATGTAAAGGAGGGGTGTGCTCTATCACTGAGTGGCTCTGTCTCTGCACTGAGTCACTCACATTACGGGGGCGGGGCTCTGGTTTTCCCGCCAACCCCGGACAGATTTCTGCAACCTTTTTCTGAGCAGCCTGGCAGTCAGAAGCACATGTGCCATTTTGAGTGGGCGGGAGCCGCCATTTTAGCTGTGACTCACTGTTAGTATTCCCTGCTGCAGGAGCCTCCATTTTGACTACAGTCCTGTTAACTACACTGCAGCTTTTTGCATAGATCATGAGACAGTCCCCTGCGGAAGACTCGGGTAGTGTTAATACACGGGGAACAGTCTCTAGGCATATGTCATGCGTGGTGAACAAGAGATAGGTAATCCCCCGGCCGTCAGTATCCAGCCTATAGTCTGTCACCCGGGCAGTGGCCAATTCCGGGCAAGTTCTTACTTGTGCACGCATTGTGGACAAGGCCGTATCATGGGGTACTCCTGCCACTACAAACACGCGCCTTGGGGATAATTGCCGCGCTAAGGCCCAGTCATCGACGTCTTGCTGTGACGGCACCGACATGATGAAAAATATGAATCGGACAATTTAGAAAAAACAATGGAACAGGGCACCCTAGGTCTATCTCAGCAGCGCCTCCAAATGTAACAGGTATTCCACCCCACCCAATCTCATATATAGTGTGGGTGAGTAGAACATGCAGTGTTACCGGTGTGGTGCATTACCTGTTGGCTCGCAGGAGGGCTGAGCTTCCGCCACGGGGAACCTGGGGCAATTATACTAGGGGTAACCACTTACTCAATAGGTGCAGCGCCTCCACCTGCGATGGCTCCCACCAGAGGGGGAGTGGATCCTCGCAGGACAAACACAATGATCACATACACAATGGGGTATAATAACTAAGGACTTTACTAACATGTAATACGACACATCACATTCATAACATAACCTGTGTCCCTCTCAGGAGGAGACACTAACCGTGACGTCTCGCAGGACGATTCCCCAACACTAGGTGATCCCACCAGTGTCCAAAGAACCCCACCCAATGTCCCGCACTCTTGCAGAGAATCAATGGGTGACTGCGCAGTCACTATTTAGCTAAGGGCCCGGTGGTGCACTTAGAACTGTAGATACCTGCCGAGCACTCCAGTGCTCGGATCAGCAACGCTTCACAAAGGGTCAGACGCGTGATGAATCCGTCTGATCCTATCCTGGCGATATTCTCTGTGGACCTCCAACTTGGGTCCGAACTCCGTCACTGGAACCGCAGCATCCGCTGAGTCCCTCTCTAACGATACAGCAACGTGACACACCCTGCACTACAGGCCGTCCCTATAGCACAGCATCCTTAAGTGGCTTAAGGGTCAATCTCCTAGGGCATTCGGGGTTGCCTATCCTATATAGGTAGGTCTTGTACCCACCCTACTCATAATACGGGCCCTGGGCCATGGATCCCCGGACTGGTTACCGCTATGAACCCCCCAGCTGTCTCTTACTACGCGCAACGCCGGCCTGGGCAATGGCTCCCCGGATTGGTTACCGCTATGAACCCCCCCCTCGCCTCGCCACTCGCAACACGGACCCTGGGCTATGGCTCCCCGGACTGGTTACCGCTATGAACCCCCCAGCTGTCTCGTGCCACTAACTTACAACAGGACCCTGGGCTATGGCTCCCCGGATTGGTTACCGCTATGAAACCCCCCAGTTGTCCCTATCTTCCCTTCTGTTCCCCAGCTGCCAACTAAAGTAAGTGACAGGTTCCCTATCCTGAGGGCTGTCCCTGGCAACACTCACACTACTGGGGGACTCAGGGCTATCTTGGGCCAAGGGGGTGCTGGCCTAGTACAGGGAGTCCCTCGCTCCTGTACCCTACCTCCTTCCCTTGTCTGCTCCTTGCTCTGACTGCCCACGTAGCTGCAAGCCCGCCAAATGTATCCACTTCTCCTCCTGGCAGTCCTACAGCCCTATTGGCTCCTATGAGGCACCTGGTGCCTCCCTCGCTAAGCACTATGGGAATTGTAGTCCCTGAGCGCCTGTAATAACATTGGGGCCGCATGCGTGCCTTTCCTACACCTGCACTAACCCCTAATGGCCGCCGCAACATCCCTCTGACTGTCCCTACTCTCGCGCGACTCCTGCACATGCGCGAGTGGTGGAGTAATGGCGGCGCTCTCTTCGCCGGCCGCCGGGACCTTAGAGACGCGACCGCGGCCTTAGCAACAGTCCGATCGCGTCCCTGGCAACCGGCCCGCTCGCGGAGACAGCGCACCGCTCCCTGCAACGGCCCCCACCCTTGGGATGGCCGTCGGGTCTGCCGCTGGCCTCCGGCAGCACCCGGCATCTCTCCTGGCCACGGAGGCACCCTAGGAGGGCGAAGGGGAAAACAGGTGACCTGGCTACACCTGTTACTAGTTTTAAATACTTGGGCTTATGGTTTGACTCCCATTTAACCTTCAGGATGCACATTGATACCCTGACAACCAAAACCCATGACAAACTAGGGGTACTTTACAGGAACAAATCCTCCCTAAGGCTGGGGCCATGGCGCCTTTGCCCGCGCGGAGGCTGGCAAGTGACCCGCGTGAAGTGGGTGCTTTCCCTGGCCACGGTGGACGGAGGTGTTCCTAGGGGCGTCACGTAGCTGGTTCGCCCCCTCCCGCTTCCGCCCACCGCATGGACGCGATCACTGCCTTAAGGCAGTCTGATCGCTCAGCGTGCGGACGCCTCCGCGTGGTCTGCGGCACCACGGCCCCAGCCTGTCTGCTGGTCAGAAAGCGTATTGCACAGCAGATGCTAATGCCAATTATAGACTATGGGGACGTAGTATATGGCACAGCACCCCAAACCCACCATAGCAAACGTGATACCCTCTACGCGCCAGAGAGGTCTGTTCTGCTTGCATCACTTGAGTCTAGGCACAAAGTGCATCTTTCCTGTCTCACCCTCAAATACTTTCTGGGCAAGCTACCCGCCTATCTGAACAAGCTCCTCACCCCTACCACATGCAGCACTTATCTGAACAAGCTCCTCACCCCTACCACATGCAGCACTTATCTGAACAAGCTCCTCACCCCTACCACATGCAGCACTTATCACCTGAGATCTGACTCCAAAAGACTGTTCATGGTCCCAAAGTTCAACAAAATATCCGGCCGCTCCTCCTCCTCTTACCGTGCACCCCAAAACTGGAACAGTCTACCGGAGACTCTCACAGCCTCCACCAGTCTAAGTTCTTTCAAAACTAAAGCTATCTCACATTTTAATCTGGTCTGTAACTGCTACATACGCCCATAATATATATTATCTCTTACTGTGCGTGCAATGTCTTGTATATAATGTATAACCCTGATCACTTATGTAACTTGTATTTGTAACCATGTATTTGTCATCTTAACTCTGTGCCCAGGACATACTTGAAAACGAGAGGTAACTTTCATTGTATTTCTTCCCGGTAACACATTTTGTAAATGAATAAATAATACTCGCTCAGTATTACATCTCATTTTTTACTGGTCAGAGTGTCCAAATACAGGACAGCCTGGTTCAATACTGGACCCCTGGCAGCTCTTCATACAGTAAGTGGTTTCTTTATTTGCTGAGCGCTTAGTAATTCAAGGTGCCAGCAGAAAGTCAGAGTAGCGTGTGGCGCTCTTTGAAAGGCAGACAGAGCTGTGATGTGATAAGGAGACAGGAAAGGAAGTTTTGTATTCAGGAAATGCAGACTGGAGTGGTTTCCTGAGTCCGTCCCTGCGGAATAGCCACAATTATCTGCTGCCTTGCAAAAAGGATTCGAAAACGCCTGCGGCGCATTGCACAGCAATAAGGCCGCGCTGTATAACGATGCCGAGTACCAGCCTGTACAGTATCGGCCCCACGCGAGTAGGGCAGGTCACGTCTCTCCTTAAAATAAAACTGCAATCAAACGCTGATCTGGCTGCCCAAGGCAAGGGCGCGCCAGATCAGCACACCACTACAGACCATTGCCAACTCTATTCGAGTGTGGGAGGCCTCCAAATTTAGTTGTAACTTAACTACAAAGGCATCTCTTATGACGCCAATCATCGGCAACCCAGACTTCGCTCCGGGCCTAGCCAGTAAGAATATGAAATATTGGATGCAGGCGGGCATTATCCGACTGAATGATCTGAGGGACAGGATAAGTATACAATCATTTGAACAAATTAAATCCGCAAAAAATATCCCACAAACAGAATTTTTTAAGTACCTTCAGATCAGGGATTTCTATAACAAAACTGCAATTAGACCAAAATGCACTAATTTTGAGCAGCTGTGCTCCAGAGATACGGACACAAGGGGACTCACATCTAGGATGTATGGGGAAGTGGTCTGTCCAAAATTGACAAGCGAGACCCGGCCAAGCTACATGCGACAGTGGGAGACAGACCTAGGGGAGACATTAGAGGACGAGGAGTGGGAGCAGATCATACAAGCAGCGGCTAAAAGCTCCATCTGTACCACACTAAAGGAGAACGCGTATAAGGTCCTGATGCGGTGGTACTACACCCCAACTAGATTGGCTAAATTTGTTAAGGGCTACTCCCCGCTCTGCCCAAAACGGTGCGGGGAGACGGCCGACCTGCAACACATGCTGTGGTCTTGCGCTAAGGTGGCCCCGATTTGGGAACAGATTAGAGATTGGTTACAGCGGATTCTCGGTTGGGAGATCCCCCTGGACCCGTGGTTGTTCCTACTGGGCAGACGGATCCAGGGTATGCCAAATGCGACACACAAATTAATAACGCATTTCGCAATTGCCACCAGGTGCGAGATTGCAGCATTATGGAAGCAGACAGCAATTCCAGTTATCCCAAAGATTCGGAATCGAATTTGGCTCGTTTGTCGGATGGAACAATTAACGAGTTTGGTTAATGACACCGGCACAAATTTCCTGAAAGTCTGGTCACCATGGCTAGCACAGGCGGACATCCCCGGGGTGGACACCACCGCAATTCTGCTATAATACTCGAGAACGCGTTCTCCTTTGGAGGGCAGAAGCCAATAGACACATAGAGACGTACAGTTAGAAGACAGCCCCCTAAGTAACAATTAACAACCCGACGACCCTACTGTTCAACGTCAAGGTGATTATCTAGCACTAGAAACAGGTTTGCAAACAGAACTACCTCCACGGAAAAGGTGACGAAACGCATAAGCGGACCCCTCGACGGCAGAAACTTCTGGAGCAGACTCCTCCCCGCCCCCCCCCCCCTCCCTATCCCCCCCCTACCCCCCCTCTTGTCCGATGTCCGGTTTGTCCTGTATGTCTTTTATGTACTGTCCCTGTCATAAAACAAAGTAGCCTTAATAAGGGACAGCTGTTATTAAAGAGAATAAGAAAATAAGATGTTGGGGGATGGGAATGCAATGGGCTGTGATATATTGTCAGAATATGTATCCCCAATAAAGAAAATTGAAGTTGGAAAAAAATAAATAAAACTGCAAACTCATTGGTCCAGAGGTCATTGGATCAGGACTGGGCCCATTTAGGTGAATGGTCATAAAATAGTTTATAGACTGTTATACTGTGCATACTACCCTTCACCCTAAACACCTTAACCCCTTACCCTAAGCCCCTTACCCTAATTCCCTACCCTAAAAACCTTAACCCCTTACCCTAAGCCCTTATCGTAAAATCCCTTACCCTAATCCCATACCCTAAAACCCCTTACTCTAATTCTCTACCCTAAAAATGTAACCCTTTACCCTAACTCCCTACCCTAAAAATGTAACCCTTTACCCTAATCCCCTACCCTAAAATCGTAACCCCTTATACTAAAACCCCTATCCTTAACCCCCTACTCTAAGCGCTAAAACCCCTTAATGTATTTACCTTATTGGCGAAACGCCTGGTGTCTTAGCGTCGAGCGGCTGAGGTAACCCATCCCCCGGTGGCCAAACGCCCGAATCCGTACTGTCAGCCCTACATAAGGATAAATAATGACGGTCATTGCTATGAGTGTCACAAGTGTAACCCCCTATGTCTGCTATCAGCACAGGACATAGCCCCTTTAAGAATTACATTCCACTGGACCATGTGACTGTGCTTAGCCAGTGGAATGACAGCTGGTGCCAGTTGGAAAGGGAGCTGAGGGAGTGAGGGAGTGCAGTCCCATCCTGCACAGAGAGTCCATGCTGGACCCCTAAGAGCTGCAGAGAGAGAGTTGCCCCACTGGACCAGTAAATGCAGCAGGGCCCAGCAGAGGGAAGCAGGCAGACAGAGGCTACTACAGAGAGAGATTAGGGAGCTCAGCTGTGCAGGAATTACACCAGGTTGGAGTGGGTGAGCTAACCCACAAAGGATATAAACTGCAGTTATATTGCCATCACAGTTTGATCTTTGTGAAGCACCAGGCCTGCAACACACACACAGTTTATGAGCTCCAACGATTGTGCTAGCACACCAGGATCTACAGGCCAGAACCCCATGCTTGGGAGGCCGGACAGAGATAAAAGTTATAATTTGTTTGCGCAGCGTTCACACCGTTGGTATAGTTTAAGTATATATGTGTATGGAGTGATTCTGAGATTGAGTCACCGTACTGATTCATACGAGATATGTAACACCACAAATTATAGCTATAGGAGTATATAAAGCTTGTTATAATTCATTACCACTGTGTTGTGTCTAGTCACTACAGTCTCACACAACATGTACCACATACTGTAAGAATTAAATGGTAACCCATAGGACCCAGGCTCCCACCTCAGTGATAGGCCATGTAATCTGAGGTAAAATAAAGAGGGGTTACACAAACCTGTGTTTTCCATGAACATCCCACACAAATACTTTGCAGTGAGGCCCTGTGGGAGGAATCGTTCCTACGCCTACAGCTTCACTTACTGTCTTCTCTCGTTGGAAGAGACTTGGAACAGAACAAAACCCACAAGATCAGAAGGGATCCCACCTGATTTCCTTGCCCCGCAGGACGCGACACCGAGTTATTCCACGTGGGGCCGGCTCGCCTCTGCGCGTCGCCTTTCAACGCTCTCGTTATTTAAGTGCGTTTATTTGACGAAGCTGGATTTCACGGGCCCAGACGGAGCGGATTCTTTTTTTTATTAGACGAAACGGCCAATCGGGATGTTTTTATCTTAAATTCCCTATCGACTTCAATAGAGAATTTTGGCGCAAAAGGGCTGATTTGGTGTTTGCTTGGGTTAGTCGCAACAATTGTTAACAGCGGACAATTAAATTGTCGCTAACACTCGCTAACAGCTATGACAGTGAAGTAAATAAACCGTCATATTAACGCGTTAAAATGACTCCCCAGAAAGCACAACAGTTACTCCCCAAATCTAATTGTAGCCTCTTTTTCTGCGTTTTTCTTTGGCCTTCGCTTACAGGAAGCGCTGCGTTACCGACTTGAGACGTATAAATGCACCGCAAGCGGGGTTTTTATTTGCTGTACACTGCACGGGGGAGGGTTTGTGTCACTTTGTTACACCATATCTTACTTTGTGTCTGGTTATTACCACGTACCAGCTTCACGTGGCATAGCCGGCAACCAACCTCACACTGCTGAGATGCAAAAGGTTGAAAGGGCTGTCTGTGAGCAGGTTTTCGGGCTCTGCACTTCTCTAACCCAGGCTGCGCTGAAAAGCTGTGCAATACGGCAGGAATAAGATGATAGGGGGTCCCATGTTAAAACGGATAAGCAGTAAAGAGTGACAAACTGTGCTCATTTGCATGTCATTACACAGAATCCCTGGCTGCAGTGGAAGCAGTGTATGCAAAGAGATAACGGGGAAGGACAGGGTTGCAGACCGGTCTGAGACATATGAATGTGCTCACAAGCGATATTTTCATTTGCTGTACAGTGGACAGTTTGTCACTTTATTTAATGTCTGGTTATATTTTATTGTGAACCCCCAAACTCCCCCCCCCCTCCCCAGGACTTTCTATTATAGCAAAATATCACTCTCAAATAATATTTCCGGGATACTAAAGTATGGCCGCTTCCGTGGATGTTCTCTTCATTGTTTCAGGTCTGGAGACGGCAGGGGTCTCCTCCACAAGAGGGGGCTTTGCGGAGAGGAGGGGCCTTTGCGGAGAGGAGGGGCCTTTGCGGAGAGGAGGGGGCTTTGCGGAGAGGAGGGGGCTTTGCGGAGAGGAGGGGGCTTTGCGGAGTGGAGGGGGCTTTGCGGAGAGGAGGGGGCTTTGCGGAGTGGAGGGGGCTTTGCGGAGTGGAGGGGGCTTTGCGGAGAGGAGGGGGCTTTGCGGAGAGGAGGGGGCTTTGCGGAGTGGAGGGGGCTTTGCGGAGTGGAGGGGGCTTTGCGGAGAGGAGGGGGCTTTGCGGAGAGGAGGGGGCTTTGCGGAGAGGATTTTACCATAATAACCATGTTTTATTGATTGATGATGGCTGGTTAAATCTGACGTGGGGGGGATGGGTCACCGCGGAAAGTGGTAGTGAGTATTTATTATACCGCGTTTCACACGCAGCTGTGTTGTGGAATCGACATAACAAAAGAGGACAGAGGAGAGGCAGATTTTCCTCGGGAGGCTGGGGTGTGGGAAGAGTGCGTGACCGGTAACATTAGGAGCATTTCGATTAGTCCTGAACGTGTTACTGTGAGAGACGAGAGAACATTCAAAGTCACGGTTCTTCCTACTCCATTTTGTTTTTAAACCCATCCCGTTTTTTTGCGTTAGCATTAGGGGTTAACATTAGTGGTGTTTAGGGGTGCGGGTGAGAACTTATGGGACTTAGCGGCTGGCGGCGGGGTGTTCCCGGCCGCGAGGTGAGGAGCGACGAACCGCCTGCTTCCTGAGATACTTACGGGTGAAGGTAGCACCGGTATGGTTCCCTGCAGGGGAAACAAAATGGAGGTTTCAACTGCCCGCGTTACGCGGTGCGCCCAACAGAAGACCCTCCCCCCCAATGTCTGCGTGAGCCTCGCGGTGAAAGTCACGGGACAAGAATGGAGGTCGTTCCACCAAACACCAACAATGCTATGTTACACGGACTCTGCTTTCAGCATGATTAATCCCGCGGGCTCAACTCCAGTCCTTAAATTCTCCCCTCGCCCCCAACAGGTCAGGATATATATATTTTCAGGATATCTTTGCATCAGCACAGGTGGCTCAATCAGTCCCTGCTTCTTCGACTGAGTCTCCGATTGAGCCACCTGTGCTGAAGCAGGGATATCATGAAAACCTGACCAGTTCGGGGGGAGAGGGGGAGGTGGAGCCCCCCTGGATTAAGGTATATTGTGATGGTGTGACTGCCCACGAAACACAGAATATAATTAGCGGATTCATGTCACACTCATCACTAAAATGAATTCCACTTTTTTCTAGCAGCCACGGGCAGGAGTAAAACACGAAACATTTCTATGTCATTTCTTTTCTTATTGTTAACACACAAGGTAACGCTGATTTATTCTGATTAATACAATAAAAACATGGGAAAAACCAAACGCTGATTTTGCAAAAAATAAAGAAACAGGGAATTCCTTCTTCCGAGATATATCCGATCCTGCGTCTCAGAGACGCGTGAGGCGTTACACAGCAGTATTATTAGCACTGTGTATGTGTGTATGTGTGTATGTATGTAACAGTATGTATCTTATACTATATTAGTGAAAGCACTGTATGTTTGCCTGCCTGCCTGGATGTCCGGTGTCCCTAGCGGCAATCTCATTGGTCCCTTGGGCCGCCCGCCCCCGCACACCTCTCATTGGCCTCACACACTCACACCACCCCCCCTTGGCCCGCCCCCCCCACACCTCTCATTGGCCTGAGGCGGAGTGACGGGCCAAAGGTCCACAAAAAAAAAAAAAAAAACACACACAGTGTCACACACACAGTGTCACACACACAGTGTCACACACACAGTGTCACACACACAGTGTCACACACACAGTGTCACACACACACACACACACACACACACACACACACACACACACACTGTCTCACACTGTCACACACACACACACACACACACACACACACACACACACGTACATTAGCGGGGCTCACAGTGTTAGCAGCACATCTCCCGCTCTCTTCCCCACCGGTCCCGGAGGCTCCGCCTCTTCCTCCGCCTCTCCCTGTTTCCCGCGCTTTCAACCCCCCCCCCCCCTCCACTTGGGAGCGGCCGGACGGGTGAGTGAGCGCGTCTTCACGTCCCCTCACCCCCCTTCACCTCTCCTCACTCACTTCCCCTCCACCCCCCGGCGCCGCTACACTCAGCGGGGGAGCGGAGTGATCACCTCCCCTCACTCACTTCCCCTCCACCCCCCCGGCGCCGCTACACTCAGCGGGGGGAGCGGAGGAGTGATCACCTCCCCTCACTCACTTCCCCCTCCACCACCCCCCCCCCGGCGCCGCTACACTCAGCGGGGGAGCGGAAGTGTGATCACCTCCCCTCACTCACTTCCCCTCCACCCCCCCCTCCCGGGCGCCGCTACACTCAGCGGGGGAGCGGAGGTGATCACCTCCCCTCACTCACTTCCCCTCCACCCCCCCCGGCGCCGCTTACAGTCAGCGGGGGGAGCGGCCACAACACGCTGCCTCCCGCCTCAGATCCACGTGGGAGCTGCCGGACGGGGTGAGGTGAGCGGCCATCACCTCCCCTCACCCACCCCTCACTACACTTCCCCTCCCTTCCACATCCCCTCCACCTCCACTCACCCTCACCCCTCACTACACTTCCCCTCCCTTCCACATCCCCCTCCACCTCCACTCACCCACCCCGCACTACACTTCCCCTCCCTGTCCACATCCCCTCCACCTCCCCCCCCTTAACCTCCCTCCACCCCCCCTTAACCTCCCCTCCACCCCCCCCTTCACACCGCTCCACCTCCCCCCCTCCAGCCCCCCCCCCCGTCACCTCGCCCTCCACCCCCCCTCCCTGTCACCTCCCCTCCACCCCACCTTCACCCCCCTTCACCTGTCCCTTCACCCCCACCTTCCACCCCCCTTCACCTTCCCTTCACCTCCCTTCACTCCCCTTACAACCTCCCACCACCTCCCCCCCTCCCACCTTCCACCACCTCCCCCCCCTTCCCACCACCTCCCCCACCCTTCCCCACCTTCCCACCACCTTCCCACCACCTCCCCCCCCCTTCCCACCCCACACCCACCACCTCCCCCCCTCCCACCACCTCCCCCCCCTTCCCACCACACCTCCCCCCCCTTCCCACCACCTCCCACCCCCTTCCCACCACCTCCCCCCCTTACCCCACCACCTCCCCCCCTTCCCCACCACTTCCCCCCTTCCCACCACCTCCCCCTTCCCCTCCTCCATCTCCCCCTTCCCCCCTCCACCTCCCCCCTTTCCCCTCCTCCACCTCCCCCCTCCTCCACCTCCCCCCTTCCCTTCCTACACCTCCCCCTTCCCCTCCTCCACCTCCCCCCCTTACCCTCCTCACCTCCCCCCTTACCCTCCTCACTTCCCCCCTTACCCTCCTCACTTCCCCTCCTCCACCTCCCCTCTTTCCCCCTCCACCCCTCTTTCCCCCTTTCCCTCCTCCCCCACCTTTCCCCCTCCCCCACCTTTACCCCCTTCGCCCCTCCCCCCTTCACCCTTCCCCCCCCTCCCCCCCCTCCCCCCCTTCCCCTCCTCCCCCACCTCCCTCTTCCCCCTTCCTCTCCTCCACCTCCCCCTTCCTCCTTCACCCCCCCTTCACCTCCTGTCACCACCCCCCCCCCCTTCGCCTCTGTCACCCCCCCTCCTCCCCTTCACCTCCTGTCACCCCCCCCCCCCCTCCCTTCACCTCCCGGCAACCCCCTCCACCTCCCGTCACCCCCCTTCACCTCTCCCCCTTCACCTCCCTCACCCCCCCTTCACCTCCCCTCCGCCCCCCCTTCACCTCCCCTCACCTCCCCTCCGCCCCCCTTCACCTCCCCTCACCACCCCTCCGACCTCACCTCCCCTCCTTCAACGCCTTTCGCCCGCCCACCGCTCACACCCCTGCGCCCACACAGCCGCCGCACACACTCAACAGACCTGCCACACTCGACACACACCCGCCGCCTCCCACCCACCCCACACACTCGACACACACCTGGCGCATCCTGCCCCTACGCAACAATATCACTGACCACCTGTCCACCCGCACTCGCCACACACCCGCCGCCTCACACCCTAGCAGGACCCCGACTCACAGCCAGCACTCACTACCCACCCGCCGCCTCACACACGCTCACACCCTAGCAGGACACACGCCTCACATTTTCACATCACTTATGTCACCAAAATATACATTGTACTGTGGTGTGTTTACAATAAACCATTTTTATACAACATCGTATTACATTTTCTTCCATCTTTCTTTTCAACATTATTATCCAACCTTTCCAACAAATAGTCACCTATTGTTCCACCATTTATAAATAATACTACCTATTACGCATTTACATCCCGGGCAACGCCGGGTCTCTCAGCTAGTGTATGTATGTATGTATGTCTTTATTTATATAGCACCATTAGTGTACATAGCGCTTCACAGCAGTAATACACGTGACAATCATATTAAAAATAAATGATATAAATAACACAAAGGGCAGAGGTGCTTCAGACATAAAAGTAACATTTAGGAAAAGGAGTCCCTGCTCCGAAGAGCTTACAGTCTAATCGAATGTGTCACGTTCTGTCACTGTGTGCGTCTGCCTGTTGGCGTAATACATCTCTGCAACCCCTTGAAAAATTGCAAAAATGAACAACTTGTGTCAAAAAGGAAAACACATTTTTTTAGGGGGCCTCTGGAGTGAAACCCATTCATTTCCGCTCCGGGTACCCATTGCTTCGCTCCGAGGGGTGCCGCGATCCCCTGCAAGTTTAAGCCCCCCGCGTCATGAGGGCCAAAAGGTATCTGCCACCCGATTACGTCACGGCTTGGCCAGCAGTCTGCGGGAGCTTTGAAACTCCGCCATTATGCGAACCCTGCTAGCCGAGCGGAGGGTTTACCGGCACCTGCTACAGAGGTAAGTGTCTCCGGAAGCAGGGGGTGACCGGAGCTGAAATTAATGGGGTTCAGCTCCTGAAACCCCCTGCTTCAATCCTATGTGGCTCACAGGAGGCCTGAACCTCCGCTGCTGGGAGCCTGGGGTGTACCTGATCCGACGGGTGACGGCGCCTCCACCTGTGCGGGATTCTATGGGGTAGAATGACCCCGTCACAGGACACAATAAAAATACACACTTTGTACAGCAGAACAGTTTTACTATATACCACTAATATAGTACAGCCTACCCCCCAGGCCTCGCACGGCTGTACCTCCCCAAAGTACTTAGGGGCCCTTGGGCACCCAACCAACCCGGTGTCCACAAAGTCAAACCCCCCCACCCAATGTGTGGTACAGCGCTGCCCACTAATGTGTGAAGGGGAGTTGGTGCACTTAGTTGGGTACCTGCCGGGTGTGCCCACACTCGGGCGCGCTGATGCTGTACTGATGATGGGATCCACGGATCCTTTGCCGTAACTCGCGACGCCTCCGCTCCTACGGTGGGTGGGTCCCGCGTGGATTGTACCACCTTTGATTGTCTCTGCAGTAGATGGGTGATTTGGTCCCAGTCCAGATCACCCTGACCCAGGTCCTGTCTGTGTCCCTCACAGGGCCAGTGTCCCTATCTATGGGCCTCTCCCTGCAGCAACCACAAGCTGAGGGGAGTCGGGGCCTAGCTGGGGCCTAACGGGGTATCTGGCCTAGTGCAGGTGCCACCGACACCTGCACATGCATTCTGCATTCTGCATAGGGGGGCCGCCGGGAACCTGCGGCGACTCGATCGCCGCTCCACACTCCCTGCAGTGCCGCCGTTTATCTTGCACTAACCTTTCACAGTTCTGCATCAGTCTGTCACCGGGGTACGAGGCTGAGGGATCACACAACAAAAAGAAATAATTATTATATTTAATTGTGCTTGTGGACGCATCCTTTATAAGTAAGCGCGGTATCAGGCATGACTTCATCTTGTTCGCAAGGAAACAGATGTTCGCATGTATTGCTATCCTACCCTGCTTGCGACAGGATAAGGAATCTTGTCATAATAGTAGAGATGGACGAGGTTACGGCAGACCAGTCCCCGGGATCAAGGCCCGAGACAGGACGCAGGAGTCAAATAAAGTATTTTTATCCCGGCTGGAGCCAGCACACACAGCCCCCAATTCACCAACAGAGCTTACACTCACCAAACGGATTACAGGGGAATCCTCACTGATCCAGACCTCGGTTTTGCTATTGGACAATCCCACTCGTATGCTTTGCTCGCCGTCACAGTCCCAGGCACAAAAACTCCTTCAAATTTCACCGCGTGGCCTCAAGCCTCATTCAGGGTGTCTCCGGCCAAGCCCGCGGAGCACCCCCGGTTGGTCAGCTTCCGCGCCAGCGTCAGAATGAACTCCTGAGCTCAGATCAGGCCTCCTCTATATATCGTTCCAAAGGCATCGGAAACGGGGCAGCGACCAATCACCGCACAGAGCTGAATCTGCACCAATCACAGTGCGAGAACTCATCTGGGTTGGCCAGGCCGGGAGGGGGGGGGGGGGGGGTCTTTCGGCCAATTGGAACAGCACCTACCGAGGCTTGCCCTACAACTGTTCCCCTGGCTGGCCGTCCGGATATCTCCGGCTGAGATGGCGCCTCCGTGTCTGGAGGTAGACAAAGGCTCCAGACCAGCGTTTCCCAGACACGAGGGACGACCATCCCCCTCTCTCCCCAGTTTCCTGGACATGTTACAGTACAGGGTGTGCAAGGTGCTAAAAGGGGACACGGGCACACCCAAGGGACCGGACTTAACCTTTAATATGCTGGTCTCTTTCCATCACAGGGGATTTTTTATATTATTTTACAAAATTCAAACTGCAGTTTTTTTCCTCGAATGCTTGCAAATGCGTTGGGAGTTCGGGGAAAAAAGCCACCACTAGTATTTTTTTTTTTTATATATATATATATATATATATATATAAAACTTGAATATTCAAAAAGTTACTGAATCTCCCAAAACCTGGGGGAAAACGGCGGGAAAATGGAAAACATTTATTTTCGGGAATGAAAAAAAAGATTAAAAAAATAAATAAAAATTCATTTTTTTTATTCGATAAAGAAAAACAGCAAATGACATTTGAATACTTTCATCTTCTCTCTGCACGGTACCTAATATCGGAACCAGTCCCGGACTTCTAGCATATCTGGGTCTGCAGGGCGATTTCCTACCGCAGGGGTGGGTCCACTCCAGCCCTCAAGGGCACCAACAGGTCAGGTTTTCAGGATATCCTTGATTCAGCACAGGTGGCTCAGAGTTTGATTCACCTGTGCTGTAGCAGGGCTATCCTTTAAACCTGACCTGTTGGGAGCCCTTGAGGGCTGGAGTTGTGCATTCCCAGCTCTAGTGCAAAAACACAGCATGGGGGTGGAGAGATGGGTGAGGAGGAGAGAGCGGTGGGGGAAAGAGAGAGAGGTGAGAGGGGGAGAGAGAGTGTCAGGAAGCAGGGCTCACGCAACACCTCCTTACCTGCCTCGGAGGTCGTTGCTGCCGCCCTCG
>NW_027453990.1:0-5000 GCF_040206685.1 Ascaphus truei
TGAGAGGAGGGGGAGAGAGAGGGATATTGTGTGTGCATATGTGAGAGGGAGGGGGAGAGAGAGAGGGATATTGTGTGTGCATGTGTGAGAGAGAGGGATATTGTGTGTGCATGTGTGAGAGGGAGGGGGGAGAGAGAGGGATATTGTGTGTGCATGTGTGAGAGAGAGGGATATTGTGTGTGCATGTGTGAGAGGGAGGGGGAGAGAGAGGGATATTGTGTGTGCATGTGTGAGAGAGAGGGATATTGTGTGTGCATATGTGAGAGGGAGGGGGAGAGAGAGGGATATTGTGTGTGCATGTGTGAGAGAGAGGGATATTGTGTGTGCATGTGTGAGAGGGAGGGGGTAGAGAGAGAGGTATTGTGTGTGCATGTGTGAGAGGGAGGGGGAGAGAGAGGGATATTGTGTGTGCATGTGTGAGATGGAGGGGGGCGAGAGAGGGATATTGTGTTTGCATGTATGCGAGGGAGGGGGGAGAGAGAGGGATATTGTGTGTGCATGTATGAAAGGGAGGGGGCAGAGAGAGGGATATTGTGTGTGCATGTGTGAGAGAGAGGGATATTGTGTGTGCATGTGTGAGAGAGGGGGGAGAGAGAGGGATATTTTGTGTGCATGTGTGAGAGGGAGGGGGGAGAGAGAGGGATATTTTGTGTGCATGTGTGAGAGGGAGGGGAGAAAGAGAAGGATATTGTGTGTGCATGTGAGAGAGGGAGGGGGGAGAGGGGGATATTGTGTGTGCATGTGTGAGATGGGAGGGGGGAGAGAGAGGGATATTGTGTGTGCATGTGTGAGAGGGAGGGGGAGAGAGAGGGATATTGTGTGTGCATGTGTGAGAGAGGGATATTGTGTGTGCATGTGTGAGAGGGAGGGGGAGAGAGAGGGTTATTGTGTGTGCATGTGTGAGGCGAGAGAGAGGGATATTGTGTGTGCATGTGTGAGAGAGAGGGATATTGTGTGTGCATGTGTGAGATGGAGGGGGGGAGAGAGAGGGATATTGTGTGTGCATGTGTGAGATGGAGGGGGGAGGGAGAGGGATATTGTGTGTGCATGTGTGAGAGAGGGATATTGTGTGTGCATGTCTGAGAGGGAGGGGGGGAGAGAGAGGGATATTGTGTGTGCATGTGTGAGAGGGAGGGGGAGAGAGAGGGATATTGTGTGTGCATGTGTGAGAGGGAGGGGGGGAAAGAGGGATATTCTGTGTGCATGTGTGAGAGAGAGGGGGAGAGAGAGGGATATTGTGTGTGCATGTGTGAGAGGGAGGGGGGGAGAGAGAGGGATATTGTGTGTGCATATGTGAGAGGGAGGGGGGAGAGAGAGAGGGATATTGTGTGTGCATGTGTGAGAGAGAGGGATATTGTGTTCATGTGTGAGAGGGAGGGGGGAGAGAGAGGGATATTGTGTGTGCATGTGTGAGAGAGAGGGATATTGTGTGTGCATGTGTGAGAGGGGAGGGGGGAGAGAGAGGGATATTGTGTGTGCATGTGTGAGAGGGAGGGATATTGTGTGTGCATGTGTGAGAGGGAGGGGGGAGAGAGAGGGATATTGTGTGTGCATGTGTGAGAGGGAGGGGGAGAGAGAGGGATATTGTGTGTGCATGTGTGAGAGGGAGGGGGGAAAGAGGGATATTCTGTGTGCATGTGTGAGAGAGAGGGGGAGAGAGAGGGATATTGTGTGTGCATGTGTGAGAGAGAGGGATATTGTGTGTGCATGTGTGAGAGGGAGGGGGGAGAGAGAGGGATATTGTGTGTGCATGTGTGAGAGAGAGGGATATTGTGTGTGCATGTGTGAGAGGGAGGGGGGAGAGAGAGGGATATTGTGTGTGCATGTGTGAGAGAGAGGGATATTGTGTGTGCATATGTGAGAGGGAGGGGGAGAGAGAGGGATATTGCGTGTGCATGTGTGAGAGAGAGGGATAATGTGTGTGCATGTGTGAGAGGGAGGGGTAGAGAGAGAGGTATTGTGTGTACATGTGTGAGAGGGAGGGGGAGAGAGAGGGATATTGTGTGTGCATGTGTGAGATGGAGGGGGGCGAGAGAGGGATATTGTGTTTGCATGTATGCGAGGGAGGGGAGAGAGAGGGATATTGTGTGTGCATGTGTGAGAGGGAGGGGGGAGAGAGAGGGATATTTTGTGTGCATGTGTGAGAGGGAGGGGGAGAGAGAGGGATATTGTGTGTGCATGTGTGAGATGGAGGGGGGGAGAGAGAGGGATATTGTGTGTGCATGTATGAAAGGGAGGGGGCAGAGAGAGGGATATTGTGTATGCATGTGTGAGAGAGAGGGATATTGTGTGTGCATGTGTGAGAGGGAGGGGGGAGAGAGAGGGATATTTTGTGTGCATGTGTGAGAGGGAGGGGGGAGAGAGAGGGATATTTTGTGTGCATGTGTGAGAGGGAGGGGAGAGAGAGAGGGATATTGTGTGTGCATGTGAGAGAGGAGAGGGGGGGGAGAGGGGGATATTGTGTGTGCATGTGTGAGATGGAGGGGGGAGAGAGAGGGATATTGTGTGTGCATGTGTGAGAGGGAGGGGGGGAGAGAGAGGGATATTGTGTGTGCATGTGTGAGAGAGAGGGATATTGTGTGTGCATGTGTGAGAGGGAGGGGGGAGAGAGAGGGATATTGTGTGTGCATGTGTGAGAGAGAGGGATATTGTGTGTGCATATGTGAGAGGGAGGGGGAGAGAGAGGGATATTGTGTGTGCATGTGTGAGAGAGAGGGATATTGTGTGTGCATGTGTGAGAGGGAGGGGGTAGAGAGAGAGGTATTGTGTGTGCATGTGTGAGAGGGAGGGGGAGAGAGAGGGATATTGTGTTTGCATGTATGCGAGGGAGGGGGGAGAGAGAGGGATATTGTGTGTGCATGTGTGAGAGGGAGGGGGGAGAGAGAGGGATATTTTGTGTGCATGTGTGAGAGGGAGGGGGGAGAGAGAGGGATATTGTGTGTGCATGTGTGAGATGGAGGGGGGAGATAGGGATATTGTGTGTGCATGTGTGAGATGGAGTGGGGGAGAGAGGGATATTGTGTGTGCATGTGTGAGATGGAGGGGGGAGAGAGAGGGGATATTGTGTGTGCATGTATGAAAGGGAGGGGGCAGAGAGAGGGATATTGTGTGTGCATGTGTGAGAGAGAGGGATATTGTGTGTGCATGTGTGAGAGGGAGGGGGGAGAGAGGGGATATTTTGTGTGCATGTGTGAGAGGGAGGGGGAGAGAGAGGGATATTTTGTGTGCATGTGTGAGAGGAGGGGAGAGAGAGAGGGATATTGTGTGTGCATGTGAGAGAGGGAGGGGGGAGAGGGGGATATTGTGTGTGCATGTGTGAGATGGAGGGGGGAGAGAGAGGGATATTGTGTGTGCATGTGTGAGAGGGAGGGGGGAGAGAGAGGGATATTGTGTGTGCATGTGTGAGAGAGAGGGATATTGTGTGTACATGTGTGAGAGAGAGGGATAATTGTGTGTGCATGTGTGAGATGGAGGGGGAGAGAGAGGGATATTGTGTGTGCATGTGTGAGATGGAGGGGGGGAGGGAGAGGGATATTGTGTGTGCATGTGTGGGAGAGGGATATTGTGTGTGCATGTGTGAGAGGGAGGGGGGAGAGAGAGGGATATTGTTTGTGCATGTGTGAGAGGGAGGGGGAGAGAGAGGGATATTGTGTGTGCATGTGTGAGAGGGAGGGGGGAGAGAGGGATATTCTGTGTGCATGTGTGCGAGAGAGGGGGGAGAGAGGGATATTGTGTGTGCATGTGTGAGAGGGAGGGATATTGTGTGTGCATGTGTGAGAGGGAGGGGGGAGAGAGGGATATTGTGTGTGCATGTGTGAGAGAGAGGGATATTGTGTGTGCATGTGTGAGAGGGAGGGGGGAGAGAGAGGGATATTGTGTGTGCATGTGTGAGAGGGAGGGATATTGTGTGTGCATGTGTGAGATGGAGGGGGGAGAGAGAGGGATATTGTGTGTGCATGTGTGAGAGAGAGGGATATTGTGTGTGCATGTGTGAGAGGGAGGGGGAGAGAGAGGGATATTGTGTGTGCATGTGTGAGAGGGAGGGATATTGTGTGTGCATGTGTGAGATGGAGGGGGGAGAGAGAGGGATATGTGTGTGCATGTGTGAGAGAGAGGGATATTGTGTGTGCATGTGTGAGATGGAAGGGGAGAGAGAGGGATATTGGTGAGAGGTGTTCTAAAAGAGAGGAATGTTGAAACATGAAAGAGAGAGAGTGGGGAGATGTGAGTGGGGAGGGAGGGAAGATGTGGTGATGAATTTGAGGTGAGAGAGAGTGGGGAGGGAGAGAAGATGTGGTGATGAATTGGAGGAGAGAGAGAGAGAGAGAGAGAGAGAGAGAGAGAGAGAGAGAGAGAGAGAGAGAGAGAGAGAGAGAGAGAGAGAGAGAGAGAGGGGGGGGAATGTGAGAGGGGAGGGAGGGAGAGAAGATGTGGTGATGAATTGGAGGTGAGAGAGCGGAGGGATGTGAGAGGGGAGGGAGGGAGAGAAGATGTGGTGATGAATTGGAGGTGAGAGAGTGGGGAGGTGTGAGAGGGGAGGAGGGAGAGAAGATGTGGTGATGAATTGGAGGTGAGAGAGTGGGGAGGTGTGAGAGGGGAGGGAGGGGGAGAAGATGTGGTGATGAATTGGAGGTGAGAGAGTGGGGAGGTGTGAGAGGGGAGGGGAGGGAGAGAAGATGTGGTGATGAATTGGAGGTGAGAGAGTGGGGAGGTGTGAGAGGGGAGGGAGGGGGAGAAGATGTGGTGATGAATTGGAGGTGAGAGAGTGGGGAGGTGTGAGAGGGGAGGGAGGGAGAGAAGATGTAGTGATGAATTGGAGGTGAGAGTGAGTGGGGAGATGTGAGAGGGGAGGGAGGGAGACAAGATGTGGTGATGAATTGGAGGTGAGAGAGAGTGGGGAGATGTGAGAGGGGAGGGAGAGAAGATGTGGTGATGAATTGGAGGTGAGAGAGAGAGGGGGGAGATGTGAGAGGGGAGGGAGGGAGAGAAGATGTGGTGAT
>NW_027453990.1:10000-107500 GCF_040206685.1 Ascaphus truei
AAAGATAGATACACAGACAGAACGACAGACAGGCAGACAGACAGACAGACAGAAGATACACAGACAGAACGACAGACAGACAGAAAGATAGATACACAGACAGAACGACAGACAGACAGACAGATAGATACACAGACAGAACGACAGACAGACAGACAGACAGAAAGATAGATACACAGACAGAACGACAGACAGACAGACAGACAGACAGACAGAAAGATAGATGGATACACAGACAGAACGACAGACAGACAGACAGATAGATACACAGACAGAACGACAGACAGACAGACAGAAAGATAGATACACAGACAGAACGACAGACAGACAGACAGACAGACAGACAGACAGACAGAAAGATAGATGGATACACAGACAGAACGACAGACAAACAGACAGACAGACAGAAAGATAGATACACAGACAGAACGACAGACAGACAGACAGGCAGAAAGATAGATACACAGACAGAACGACAGGACAGACAGACAGACAGAACGATAGATACACAGACAGAACGACAGACAGACAGACAGAAAGATAGATAGATACACAGACAGAACGACAGACAGACAGACAGAAAGATAGATACACAGACAGAACGACAGACAGACAGACAGAAAGATAGATACACAGACAGAACGACAGACAGACAGACAGAAAGATAGATACATGGACAGACAGACAGACAGATAGACAGACAGACAGAAAGATAGATACACAGACAGAACGACAGACAGACAGACAGACAGACAGACAGACAGACAGACAGAAAGATAGATAGATACACAGACAGAACGACAGACAGACAGAAAGATAGATACACAGACAGAACGACAGACAGACACACAGAAAGATAGATACACAGACAGAACGACAGACAGAAACGACAGACAGAAAGATAGATACATGGATAGACAGACAGACAGAGACAGACAGGCTCACAGACAGACAAAAAGGCGCACAGACAGACAGACAGGCGCACTGACAGACAGAAAGACAGGCGCACAGACAGACAGACAGACAGACAGACAGACAGGCGCACTGACAGACAGAAAGGCGCACTGACAGACAGAAAGGCGCACAGACAGACAGGCGCACTGACAGACAGACAGGCACACTGACAGACAAAAAGACAGGCGCACAGACAGACAGACAGACAGGTGCACTGACAGACAGACAGACAGGCGCACAGACAGACAGACAGACAGGCCGCACTGACAGACAGACAGACAGGCGCACAGACAGACAGACAGACAGGCGCACTGACAGACAGACAGACAGGCACACAGACAGACAGACAGGCGCACTGACAGACAGACAGACAGGCGCACTGACAGACAGACAGGCGCACAGACAGACAGACAGGCGCACAGACAGACAGAAAGGCGCACAGACAGACAGGCGCACAGACAGAGACAGACAGGCGCACAGACAGAGACAGACAGACAGACAGATGTGTAATAATTGTTTGTCTTGTATAACGCTGACAGTGTGCACAGCAATGTACATAGGATTGTTACAGACACTGTCCCTGTCCTGCAGAGCTTACAATCTCTGATATTGGTGCCTGAGGCACAGGGAGATAAAGTGACTGCCCAAGGTCACAAGGAGCCGACATCGGGAATTTATATACGTTCCTCTGATTCCCACTCAGAGTCATTGTCGCTGAGCCTCTCCTTCAGTCTTCACTCGCTGAGCCTCTCCTTCAGCCGTTACTCGCTGAGCCTCTTCTTCAGCCGTTACTCGCTGAGCCTCTCCTTCAGCCGTTACTCGCTGAGCCTCTCCTTCAGCCGTTACTCGCTGAGCCTCTCCTTCAGCCGTACTCGCTGAGCCGCTCCTTCAGCCTTTACTCGCTGAGCCGCTCCTTCAGCCTTTACTCGCTGAGCCGCTCCTTCAGCCTTTACTCGCTGAGCCGCTCCTTCAGCCTTTACTCGCTGAGCCGCTCCTTCAGCCTTTACTCGCTGAGCCGCTCCTTCAGCCTTTACTCGCTGAGCCTCTCCTTCAGCCTTTACTCGCTGAGCCTCTCCTTCAGCCTTTACTCGCTGAGCCTCTCCTTCAGCCTTTACTCGCTGAGCCTCTCCTTCAGCCTTTACTCGCTGAGCCGCTCCTTCAGCCTTTACTCGCTGAACTTCTCCTTCAGCCGTTACTCGCTGAGCCGCTCCTTCAGCCGTTACTCGCTGAGCCTCTCCTTCAGCCGTTACTCGCTGAGCCGCTCCTTCAGCCTTTAATCGCTGAGCCTCTCCTTCAGCCCTTACTCGCTGAGCCTCTCCTTCAGCCTTTACTCGCTGAGCCTCTCCTTCAGCCTTTACTCGCTGAGCCTCTCCTTCAGCCGTTACTCACTGAGCCTCTCCTTCTGCCCTTACTCGCTGAGCCTCTCCTTCAGCCCTTACTGGCTGAGCCGCTCCTTCAGCCGTTACTCGCTGAGCCTCTCCTTCAGCCTTTACTCGCTGAGCCGCTCCTTCAGCCTTTACTCGCTGAGCCGCTCCTTCAGCTGTTACTCGCTGAGGCCTCTCCTTCAGCCCTTACTCATTGAGCCTCTACTTCAGCCGTTACTCGCTGAGCCTCTCCTTCAGCCGTTACTCGCTGAGCCTCTCCTTCAGCCGTTACTCGCTGAGCCTTTCCTTCAGCCGTTACTCGCTGAGCCTTTCCTTCAGCCGTTACTCGCTGAGCCTCTCCTTCAGCCTTTACTCGCTGAGCCTCTCCTTCAGCCCTTACTCACTGAGTCTCTCCTTCAGCTGTTACTCGCTGAGCCGCTCCTTCAGCCTTTACTCGCTGAGCCTCTCCTTCAGCTTTTACTCGCTGAGCCACTCCTTCAGCTTTTACTCGCTGAGCCGCTCCTTCAGCCTTTACTCACTGAGCCGCTCCTTCAGCCTTTACTCGCTGAGCCTCTCCTTCAGCCGTTACTCGCTGAGCCTCTCCTTCAGCCGTTACTCGCTGAGCCTCTCCTTCAGCCGTTACTATCGGAGCCTCTCCTTCAGCCGTTACTCGCGGAGCCTCTCCTTCAGCCCTTACTCGCTGAGCCTCTCCTTCAGCCCTTACTCGCTGAGCCTCTCCTTCAGCTTTTACTCGCTGCGCCTCTCCTTCAGCCGTTACTCGCTGAGCCTCTCCTTCAGCTTTTACTCGCTGAGCCGCTCCTTCAGCCTTTACTCATGAGCCACTCCTTCAGCCTTTAATCGCTGAGCCTCTCCTTCAGCCGTTACTCGCTGAGCCTCTCCTTCAGCCTTTACTTCGCTGAGCCTCTCCTTCAGCCTTTACTCGCTGAGCCTCTCCTTCAGCCTTTACTCGCTGATCCTCTCCTTCAGCCTTTACTCGCTGAGCCGCTCCTTCAGCTTTTACTCGCTGAGCCGCTCCTTCAGCCGTTACTCGCTGAGCCGCTCCTTCAGCCTTTACTCGCTGAGACTCTCCTTCAGCCCTTACTCGCTGAGCCTCTCCTTCAGCCGTTACTCACTGAGCCTCTCCTTCAGCCCTAACTCGCTGAGCCTCTCCTTCAGGCGTTACTCGCTGAGCCTCTCATTCAGCCTTTACTCGCTGAGCCTCTCCTTCAGCCGTTACTCGCTGAGCCTCTCCTTCAGCTGTTACTCGCTGAGCCTCTCCTTCAGGCGTTACTCGCTGAGCCTCTCCTTCAGCCTTTACTCGCTGAGCCTCTCCTTCAGCCTTTACTCGCTGAGCCTCTCCTTCAGCCGTTACTCGCTGAGCCTCTCCTTCAGCCTTTACTCACTGAGCCTCTCCTTCAGCCGTTACTCGCTGAGCCTCTCCTTCAGCCTTTACTCGCGGAGCCTCTCCTTCAGCCTTTACTCACTGAGCCTCTCCTTCAGCCGTTACTCGCTGAGCCTCTCCTTCAGCCGTTACTCGCTGAGCCTCTCCTTCAGCCTTTACTCGCTGAGCCTCTCCTTCAGCCTTTACTCGCTGAGCCTCTCCTTCAGCCTTTACTCGCTGAGCCTCTCCTTCAGCCTTTACTCGCTGAGCCTCTCCTTCAGCCTTTACTCGCTGAGCCTCTACTTCAGCCGTTACTCGCTGAGCCTCTACTTCAGCCGTTACTCGCTGAGCCTCTCCTTCAGCCGTTACTCGCTGAGCCTCTCCTTCTGCCTTTACTCGCTGAGCCGCTTATTCAGCCTTTACTCGCTGAGCCTCTCCTTCAGCCTTTACTCGCTGAGCCTCTCCTTCAGCCTTTACTCGCTGAGCCTCTCCTTCAGCCGTTACTCGCTGAGCCTCTCCTTCAGCCTTTACTCACTGAGCCTCTCCTTCAGCCGTTACTCGCTGAGCCTCTCCTTCAGCCTTTACTCGCGGAGCCTCTCCTTCAGCCTTTACTCACTGAGCCTCTCCTTCAGCCGTTACTCGCTGAGCCTCTCCTTCAGCCGTTACTCGCTGAGCCTCTCCTTCAGCCTTTACTCGCTGAGCCTCTCCTTCAGCCTTTACTCGCTGAGCCTCTCCTTCAGCCTTTACTCGCTGAGCCTCTCCTTCAGCCTTTACTCGCTGAGCCTCTCCTTCAGCCTTTACTCGCTGAGCCTCTACTTCAGCCGTTACTCGCTGAGCCTCTCCTTCAGCCGTTACTCGCTGAGCCTCTCCTTCCGCCTTTACTCGCTGAGCCGCTTATTAAGCCTTTACTCGCTGAGCCTCTCCTTCAGCCTTTACTCGCTGAGCCTCTCCTTCAGCATTTACTCGCTGAGCCTCTCCTTCAGCCTTTACTCGCTGAGCCTCTCCTTCAGACTTCACTCGCTGATCCTCTCCTTGAGCCCTTACTCGCTGAGCTGCTCCTTCAGCCCTTACTCGCTGAGCCTCTCCTTCAGCCCTTACTCGCTGAGCTGCTCCTTCAGCCTTTACTCGCTGAGCCTCTCCTTGAGCCTTTACTCGCTGAGCCGCTCCTTCAGCCCTTACTCGCTGAGCCTCTCCTTCAGCCTTTACTCGCTGAGCCTCTCCTTCAGCCGTTACTCGCTGAGCCGCTCCTTCAGCCTTTACTCACTGAGCCTCTCCTCAGCCTGTACTCGCTGAGCCTCTCCTTCAGCCTTTACTCGCTGAGCCTCTCCTTCAGCCTTTACTCGCTGGGCCTCTCCTTCAGCCTTTACTCGCTGAGCCTCTCCTTCAGCCCTTACTCGCTGAGCCTCTCCTTCTGCCTTTACTCGCTGAGCCGCTCCTTCAGCCCTTACTCGCTGAGCCTCTCCTTCAGCCTTTACTCGCTGAGCCTCTCCTTCAGCCGTTACTCGCTGAGCTGCTCCTTCAGTCTTTACTCTCTGAGCCTCTCCTTCAGCCTTTACTCGCTGAGCCTCTCCTTCAGCCTTTACTCGCTGAGCCGCTCCTTCAGCCTTTACTCGCTGAGCCGCTCCTTCAGCCTTTACTCGCTGAGCCGCTCCTTCAGCCTTTACTCACTGATCCACTCCTTCAGCCTTTACTCACTGAGCCTCTCCTTCAGCCTTTACTCGCGGAGCCTCTCCAGCCGTTACTCGCTGAGCCTCTACTTCAGCCGTTACTCGCTGAGCCTCCTTCAGCCGTTACTCGCTGAGCCTCTCCTTCAGCCTTTACTCGCTGAGCCGCTCCTTCAGCCTTTACTCGCTAAGCCTCTCCTTCAGCCTTTACTCGCTGAGCCGCTCCTTCAGCCTTTACTCGCTGAGCCTCTCCTTCAGCCTTTACTCGCTGAGCCTCTCCTTCAGCCCTTACTCGCTAAGCCTCTCCATCAGCCTTTACTCGCTGAGCCTCTCCTTCAGCCGTTACTCGCTGAGCCGCTCCTTCAGCCTTTACTCGCTGAGTCTCTCCTTCAGCCGTTACTCGCTGAGCCTCTCCTTCAGCCTTTACTCGCAGAGCCTCTCCTTCAGCCCTTACTCGCTGAGCCGCTCCTTCAGCCTTTACTCACTGAGCCTCTCCTTCAGCCTTTACTCGCTGAGCCTCTCCTTCAGCCTTTACTCGCTGAGCCTCTCCTTCAGGCGTTACTCGCTGAGCCGCTCCTTCAGCCTTTACTCGCTGAGCCTCTCCTTCAGCATTTACTCGCTGAGCCTCTCCTTCAGCCTTTACTCACTGAGCCTCTCCTTCAGCCTTTACTCGCTGAGCCGCTCCTTCAGCCGTTACTCGCTGAGCCGCTCCTTCAGCCCTTACTCGCTGAGCCGCTCCTTCAGCCTTTACTCGCTGATCCTCTCCTTCAGCCTTTACTCACTGAGCCTCTCCTTCAGCCATTACTCTCTGAGCCTTTCCTTCAGCCTTTACACGCTGAGCCGCTCCTTCAGCCTTTACTCGCTGAGCCGCTCCTTCAGCCGTTACTCGCTGAGCCGCTCCTTCAGCCTTTACTCGCTGAGCCGCTCCTTCAGCATTTACTCGCTGAGCCTCTCCATCAGCCTTTACTCACTGAGCCTCTCCTTCAGCCATTACTCGCTGAGCCTCTCCTTCAGCCTTTACACGCTGAGCCGCTCCTTCAGCCTTTACTCGCTGAGCCGCTCCTTCAGCCTTTACTCACTGAGCCTCTCCTCAGCCTTAACTTGCTGAGCCTCTCCTTCAGCCTTTACTCGCTGAGAATCTCCTTCAGCCTTTACTCGCTGAGCCTCTCCTTCAGCCTTTACTCGCTGAGCCTCTCCTTCAGCCGTTACTCGCTGAGCCTCTCCTTCAGCCATTACTCGCTGAGCCTCTCCTTCAGGCGTTACTCGCTGAGCCTCTCCTTCAGCCTTTACTCGCTGAGCCTCTCCTTCAGCCGTTACTCGCTGAGCCGCTCCTTCAGCCTTTACTCGCTGAGCCGCTCCTTCAGCCTTTACTCGCTGAGCCTCTCCTTCAGCATTTACTCGCTGAGCCTCTCCTTCAGCCTTTACTCGCTGAGCCTCACCTTCAGCCGTTACTCGCTGAGCCTCTCCTTCAGCCATTACTCGCTGAGCCTCTCCTTCAGCCCTTACTCGCTGAGCCTCTCCTTCAGCCTTTACTCGCTGAGCCTCTCCTTCAGCCTTTACTCGCTGAGCCTCTCCTTCAGCCTTTACTCGCTGAGCCTCTCCTTCAGCCTTTACTCGCTGAGCCTCTCCTTCAGCCTTTACTCGCTGAGCCTCTCCTTCAGCCTTTACTCGCTGAGCCTCTCCTTCAGCCTTTACTCGCTGAGCCTCTCCTTCAGCCTTTACTCGCTGAGCCTCTCCTTCAGGCGTTACTCGCTGAGCCGCTCCTTCAGCCTTTACTCGCTGAGCCTCTCCTTCAGCATTTACTCGCTGAGCCTCTCCTTCAGCCTTTACTCACTGAGCCTCTCCTTCAGCCTTTACTCGCTGAGCCGCTCCTTCAGCCGTTACTCGCTGAGCCGCTCCTTCAGCCCTTACTCGCTGAGCCGCTCCTTCAGCCTTTACTCGCTGATCCTCTCCTTCAGCCTTTACTCACTGAGCCTCTCCTTCAGCCATTACTCTCTGAGCCTTTCCTTCAGCCTTTACACGCTGAGCCGCTCCTTCAGCCTTTACTCGCTGAGCCGCTCCTTCAGCCGTTACTCGCTGAGCCGCTCCTTCAGCCCTTACTCGCTGAGCCGCTCCTTCAGCATTTACTCGCTGAGCCTCTCCATCAGCCTTTACTCACTGAGCCTCTCCTTCAGCCATTACTCGCTGAGCCTCTCCTTCAGCCTTTACACGCTGAGCCGCTCCTTCAGCCTTTACTCGCTGAGCCGCTCCTTCAGCCGTTACTCGCTGAGCCTCTCCTTCAGCTGTTACTCGCTGAGCCTCTCCTTCAGCCTTTACTCGCTGAGCCTCTCCTTCAGCCTTTACTCGCTGATCCACTCCTTCAGCCTTTACTCACTGAGCCTCACCTTCAGCCTTTACTCGCTGATCCACTCCTTCAGCCTTTACTCGCTGAGCCTCTCCTTCAGCCGTTACTCGCTGAGCCTCTCCTTCAGCCTTTACTCGCGGAGCCTCTCCTTCAGCCCTTACTCGCTGAGCCGCTCCTTCAGCCTTTACTCGCTGAGCCTCTCCTTCAGCCTTTACTCGCTGAGCCTCTCCTTCAGCCGTTACTCGCTGAGCCTCTCCTTCAGCCTTTACTCGCTGAGCCTCTCCTTCAGCCTTTACTAGCTGAGCCTCTCCTTCAGCCTTTACTAGCTGAGCCTCTCCTTCAGCCTTTACTCACTGAGCCTCTCCTTCAGCCTTTACTCGCTGAGCTTCTCCTTCAGCCCTTACTCGCTGAGCCTCTCCTTCAGCCTTTACTCGCTGAGCCTCTCCTTCAGCCTTTACTCACTGAGCCTCTCCTTCCGCCTTTACTCGCGGAGCCTCTCCTTCAGCTGTTACTCGCTGAGCCTCTCCTTCAGCCTTTACTCGCTGAGCCTCTCCTTCAGCCTTTACTCGCTGAGCCTCTCCTTCATCCTTTACTCGCTGAGCCTCTCCTTCAGCCTTTACTCGCTGAGCCTCTCCTTCAGCCATTACTCACTGAGCCTTTCCTTCAGCCTTTACTCACTGAGCCTCTCCTTCAGCCATTACTCGCTGAGCCTCTCCTTAAGCCTTTACTCGCGGAGCCTCTCCTGCAGCCTTTACTCGCTGAGCCTCTCCTTCAGCCGTTACTCGCTGAGCCTCTCCTTCAGCCGTTACTCGCTGAGCCTCTCCTTCTGCCCTTACTCGCTGAGCCTCTCCTTCAGCCGTTACTCGCTGAGCCTCTCCTTCAGCCTTTACTCGCTGAGCCTCTCCTTCAGCCGTTACTCGCTGAGCCTCTCCTTCAGGCGTTACTCGCTGAGCCTCTCCTTCAGCCTTTACTCGCTGAGCCTCTCCTTCAGCCTTTACTCGCTGAGCCTCTCCTTCAGGCGTTACTCGCTGAGCCGCTCCTTCAGCCTTTACTCGCTGAGCCTCTCCTTCAGCATTTACTCGCTGAGCCTCTCCTTCAGCCTTTACTCGCTGAGCCTCTCCTTCAGCCGTTACTCGCTGAGCCCCTCCTTCAGCCCTTACTCGCTGAGCCTCTCCTTCTGTCTTTACTCGCTGAGCCTCTCCTTCAGCCTTTACTCGCTGAGCCTCTCCTTCAGCCTTTACTCGCTGAGCCTCTCCTTCAGGCGTTACTCGCTGAGCCTCTCCTTCAGCCTTTACTCACTGAGCCTCTCCTTCAGCCTTTACTCGCTGAGCCTCTCCTTCAGCCTTTACTCGCTGTGCCTCTCCTTCAGGCGTTGCTCGCTGAGCCGCTCCTTCAGCCTTTACTTGCTGAGCCTCTCCTTCAGCATTTACTCGCTGAGCCTCTCCTTCAGCCTTTACTCACTGAGCCTCTCCTTCAGCCTTTACTCGCTGAGCCGCTCCTTCAGCCGTTACTCGCTGAGCTGCTCCTTCAGCCCTTACTCGCTGAGCCTCTCCTTCAGCTGTTACTCGCTGAGCCTCTCCTTCAGCCTTTACTCGCTGAGCCTCTCCTTCAGCCTTTACTCGCTGATCCACTCCTTCAGCCTTTACTCACTGAGCCTCACCTTCAGCCTTTACTCGCTGATCCACTCCTTCAGCCTTTACTCGCTGAGCCTCTCCTTCAGCCGTTACTCGCTGAGCCTCTCCTTCAGCCTTTACTCGCGGAGCCTCTCCTTCAGCCCTTACTCGCTGAGCCGCTCCTTCAGCCTTTACTCGCTGAGCCTCTCCTTCAGCCTTTACTCGCTGAGCCTCTCCTTCAGCCGTTACTCGCTGAGCCTCTCCTTCAGCCTTTACTCGCTGAGCCTCTCCTTCAGCCTTTACTAGCTGAGCCTCTCCTTCCGCCTTTACTAGCTGAGCCTCTCCTTCAGCCTTTACTCACTGAGCCTCTCCTTCAGCCTTTACTCGCTGAGCTTCTCCTTCAGCCCTTACTCGCTGAGCCTCTCCTTCAGCCTTTACTCGCTGAGCCTCTCCTTCAGCCTTTACTCACTGAGCCTCTCCTTCCGCCTTTACTCGCGGAGCCTCTCCTTCAGCTGTTACTCGCTGAGCCTCTCCTTCAGCCTTTACTCGCTGAGCCTCTCCTTCAGCCTTTACTCGCTGAGCCTCTCCTTCATCCTTTACTCGCTGAGCCTCTCCTTCAGCCTTTACTCGCTGAGCCTCTCCTTCAGCCATTACTCACTGAGCCTTTCCTTCAGCCTTTACTCACTGAGCCTCTCCTTCAGCCATTACTCGCTGAGCCTCTCCTTAAGCCTTTACTCACGGAGCCTCTCCTGCAGCCTTTACTCGCTGAGCCTCTCCTTCAGCCGTTACTCGCTGAGCCTCTCCTTCAGCCGTTACTCGCTGAGCCTCTCCTTCTGCCCTTACTCGCTGAGCCTCTCCTTCAGCCGTTACTCGCTGAGCCTCTCCTTCAGCCTTTACTCGCTGAGCCTCTCCTTCAGCCGTTACTCGCTGAGCCTCTCCTTCAGGCGTTACTCGCTGAGCCTCTCCTTCAGCCTTTACTCGCTGAGCCTCTCCTTCAGCCTTTACTCGCTGAGCCTCTCCTTCAGGCGTTACTCGCTGAGCCGCTCCTTCAGCCTTTACTCGCTGAGCCTCTCCTTCAGCATTTACTCGCTGAGCCTCTCCTTCAGCCTTTACTCGCTGAGCCTCTCCTTCAGCCGTTACTCGCTGAGCCCCTCCTTCAGCCCTTACTCGCTGAGCCTCTCCTTCTGTCTTTACTCGCTGAGCCTCTCCTTCAGCCTTTACTCGCTGAGCCTCTCCTTCAGCCTTTACTCGCTGAGCCTCTCCTTCAGGCGTTACTCGCTGAGCCTCTCCTTCAGCCTTTACTCACTGAGCCTCTCCTTCAGCCTTTACTCGCTGAGCCTCTCCTTCAGCCTTTACTCGCTGTGCCTCTCCTTCAGGCGTTGCTCGCTGAGCCGCTCCTTCAGCCTTTACTTGCTGAGCCTCTCCTTCAGCATTTACTCGCTGAGCCTCTCCTTCAGCCTTTACTCACTGAGCCTCTCCTTCAGCCTTTACTCGCTGAGCCGCTCCTTCAGCCGTTACTCGCTGAGCTGCTCCTTCAGCCCTTACTCGCTGAGCCGCTCCTTCCGCCTTTACTCGCTGATCCTCTCCTTCAGCCTTTACTCACTGAGCCTCTCCTTCAGCCATTACTCGCTGAGCCTCTCCTTCAGCCTTTACACGCTGAGCCGCTCCTTCAGCCTTTACTCACTGAGCCTCTCCTTCACCTTTACTCGCTGAGCCGCTCCTTCAGCCGTTACTCGCTGAGCCGCTCCTTCAGCCCTTACTCGCTGAGCCGCTCCTTCAGCCCTTACTCGCTGAGCCGCTCCTTCAGCATTTACTCGCTGAGCCTCTCCATCAGCCTTTACTCACTGAGCCTCTCCTTCAGCCATTACTCGCTGAGCCTCTCCTTCAGCCTTAACACGCTGAACCGCTCCTTCAGCCTTTACTCGCTGAGCCGCTCCTTCAGCTTTTACTCACTGAGCCTCTCCTCAGCCTTAACTCGCTGAGCCTCTCCTTCAGCCTTTACTCGCTGAGAATCTCCTTCAGCCTTTACTCGCTGAGCCTCTCCTTCAGCCTTTACACGCTGAGCCGCTCCTTCAGCCGTTACTCGCTGAGCCGGTCCTTCAGCCTTTACTCGCTGAGCCGCTCCTTCAGCCGTTACTCGCTGAGCCTCTCCTTCAGCCTTAACACGCTGAACCGCTCCTTCAGCCTTTACTCGCTGAGCCGCTCCTTCAGCTTTTACTCACTGAGCCTCTCCTCAGCCTTAACTCGCTGAGCCTCTCCTTCAGCCTTTACTCGCTGAGAATCTCCTTCAGCCTTTACTCGCTGAGCCTCTCCTTCAGCCTTTACACGCTGAGCCGCTCCTTCAGCCGTTACTCGCTGAGCCGGTCCTTCAGCCTTTACTCGCTTAGCCGCTCCTTCAGCCGTTACTCGCTGAGCCTCTCCTTCAGCCTTTACACGCTGAGCCGCTCCTTCAGCCGTTACTCGCTGAGCCGCTCCTTCAGCCTTTACTCGCTGAGCCTCTCCTTCAGTCATTACTCGCTGAGCCTCTCCTTCAGCTGTTACTCGCTGAGCCTCTCCTTCAGCCTTTACTCGCTGAGCCTCTCCTTCAGCCCTTACTCGCTGAGCCGCTCCTTCAGCCGTTACTCGCTGAGCCGCTCCTTCAGCCGTTACTCGCTGAGCCTCTCCTTCAGCCGTTACTCGCTGAGCCGCTCCTTCAGCCGTTACTCGCTGAGCCTCTCCTTCAGCCGTTACTCGCTGAGCCTCTCCTTCAGCCATTACTCACTGAGCCGCTCCTTCAGCCGTTACTCGCTGAGCCTCTCCTTCAGCCGTTACTCGCTGAGCCTCTCCTTCAGCCCTTACTCGCTGAGCCGCTCCTTCAGCCCTTACTCGCTGAGCCTCACCTTCAGCTTTTACTCGCTGATCCACTCCTTCAGCCTTTACTCGCTGAGCCTCTCCATCAGCCTTTACTCACTGAGCCTCTCCTTCAGCCATTACTCGCTGAGCCTCTCCTTCAGCCTTAACACGCTGAACCGCTCCTTCAGCCTTTACTCGCTGAGCCGCTCCTTCAGCTTTTACTCACTGAGCCTCTCCTCAGCCTTAACTCGCTGAGCCACTCCTTCAGCCTTTACTCGCTGAGAATCTCCTTCAGCCTTTACTCGCTGAGCCTCTCCTTCAGCCTTAACACGCTGAGCCGCTCCTTCAGCCGTTACTCGCTGAGCCGGTCCTTCAGCCTTTACTCGCTGAGCCGCTCCTTCAGCCGTTACTCGCTGAGCCTCTCCTTCAGCCTTAACACGCTGAACCGCTCCTTCAGCCTTTACTCGCTGAGCCGCTCCTTCAGCTTTTACTCACTGAGCCTCTCCTCAGCCTTAACTCGCTGAGCCTCTCCTTCAGCCTTTACTCGCTGAGAATCTCCTTCAGCCTTTACTCGCTGAGCCTCTCCTTCAGCCTTTACACGCTGAGCCGCTCCTTCAGCCGTTACTCGCTGAGCCGGTCCTTCAGCCTTTACTCGCTGAGCCGCTCCTTCAGCCGTTACTCGCTGAGCCTCTCCTTCAGCCTTTACACGCTGAGCCGCTCCTTCAGCCGTTACTCGCTGAGCCGCTCCTTCAGCCTTTACTCGCTGAGCCTCTCCTTCAGTCATTACTCGCTGAGCCTCTCCTTCAGCTGTTACTCGCTGAGCCTCTCCTTCAGCCTTTACTCGCTGAGCCTCTCCTTCAGCCCTTACTCGCTGAGCCGCTCCTTCAGCCGTTACTCGCTGAGCCGCTCCTTCAGCCGTTACTCGCTGAGCCTCTCCTTCAGCCGTTACTCGCTGAGCCGCTCCTTCAGCCGTTACTCGCTGAGCCTCTCCTTCAGCCGTTACTCGCTGAGCCTCTCCTTCAGCCATTACTCACTGAGCCGCTCCTTCAGCCGTTACTCGCTGAGCCTCTCCTTCAGCCGTTACTCGCTGAGCCTCTCCTTCAGCCCTTACTCGCTGAGCCGCTCCTTCAGCCCTTACTCGCTGAGCCTCACCTTCAGCTTTTACTCGCTGATCCACTCCTTCAGCCTTTACTCTCTGAGCCTCTCCTTCAGCCGTTACTCGCTGAGCCTCTCCTTCAGCCTTTACTCGCTGATCCACTCCTTCAGCCTTTACTTGCTGAGCCTCTCTTTCAGCCTTTACTCGCTGATCCACTCCTTCAGCCGTTACTCGCTGAGCCTCTCCTTCAGCCGTTACTCACTGAGCCTCTCCTTCAGCCGTTACTCACTGAGCTTTTTCAGCCGTTACTTGCTGAGCCTCTCCTTCAGCCTTTACTCGCTGAGCCTCTCCAGCCTCTACTCGCTGAGCCTCTCCTTCAGCCTTTACTCGCTGAGCCTCTCCTTCAGCCTTTACTCGCTGAGCCTCTCCTTCAGCCTTTACTCGCTGAGCCTCTCCTTCAGCCTTTACTCGCTGAGCCTCTCCTTCAGCCTTTACTCGCTGATTCTCTCCTTCAGCCTTTACTCGCTGATTCTCTCCTTCAGCCTTTACTCGCTGAGCCTCTCCTTCAGCCGTTACTCGCTGAGCCTCTCCTTCAGCCGTTACTCGCTGAGCCGCTCCTTCAGCCTTTACTCGCTGAGCCTTTCCTTCAGCCATTACTCGCTGAGCCTTTCCTTCAGCCGTCTCTCGCTGAGCCTCTCCTTCAGCTGTTACTCGCTGAGCCTCTACTTTAGCCGTTACTCGCAGAGCCTCTCCTTCAGCCGTTACTCGCTGAGTCGCTCCTTCAGCCGTTACTCGATGAGCCTCTACTTCTGCCGTTACTCACTGAGCCTCTCCTTCAGCCTTTACTCGCTGCGCCTCTCCTTCAGCCCTTACTCGCTGAGCCGCTCCTTCAGCCTTTACTCGCTGAGCCTTTCCTTAAGCCGTTACTTGCTGAGCCTCTCCTTCTGCCTTTACTCGCTGAGCCGCTCCTTCAGCCCTTACTCGCTGAGCGGCTCCTTCAGCCGTTACTCGCTGAGCCTCTCGTTCAGCCTTTACTCGCTGAGCCTCTCCTTCAGCCTTTACCCGCTGAGCCTCTCCTTCAGCCGTTACTCGCTGAGCCTCTCCTTCAGCCTTTATTCGCTGAGCCTCTCCTTCAGTCCTTACTCGCTGAGCCTCTCCTTCAGCCTTACTCGCTGAGCCTCTCCTTCAGCCTTTACTCGCTGAGCCGCTCCTTCAGCCCTTACTCGCTGAGCCTCTCCTTCAGCCTTTACTCGCTGAGCCTCTCCTTCAGTCTTTACTCGCTGAGCCTCTCCTTCAGCCTTTACTTGCTGAGCCGCTCCTTCAGCCCTTACTCGCTGAGCCTCTCCTTCAGCTTTTACTCACTGAGCCGCTCCTTCAGCCTTCACTCACTGATCCACTCCTTCAGCCTTTACTCGCGGAGCCTCTCCAGCCGTTACTCGCTGAGCCTCTCCCTCAGCCTTTACTCGCTGAGCCGCTCCTTCAGCCTTTACTCACTGAGCATCTCCTTCAGCCTTTACTCGCTGAGCCTCTCCTTCAGCCTTTACTCGCTGAGCCTCTCCTTCAGCCCTTACTCGCTGAACCTCTCCATCAGCCTTTACTCGCTGAGCCTCTCCTTCAGCCGTTACTCGCTGAGCCTCTCCTTCAGCCTTTACTCGCTGAGCCGCTCCTTCAGCCGTTACTCGCTGAGCCTCTCCTTCAGCCCTTACTCGCTGAGCCTCTCCTCCAGCCGTTACTCGCTGAGCCGCTCCTTCAGCCTTTACTCGCTGAGCCGCTCCTTCAGCCATTACTCGCTGAGCCTCTCCATCAGCCTTTACTCACTGAGCCTTTCCTTCAGCCTTTACTCGCTGACCCGCTCCTTCAGCCGTTACTCGCTGAGCCGCTCCTTCAGCCCTTACTCGCTGAGCCTCTCCTTCAGCCCTTACTCGCTGAGCCTCTCCTTCAGCCGTTACTCGCTGAGCCGCTCCTTCAGCCGTTACTCGCTGAGCCACTCCTTCAGCCTTTACTCGCTGAGCCGCTCCTTCAGCCATTACTCGCTGAGCCGCTCCTTCAGCCCTTACTCGCTGAGCCTCTCCTTCAGCCTTTACTCGCTGAGCCTCTCCTTCAGCCGTTACTCGCTGAGCCTCTCCTTCAGCCTTTACTCGCTGAGCCGCTCCTTCAGCCGTTACTCGCTGAGCCGCTCCTTCAGCCTTTACTCGCTGAGCCTCTCCTTCAGCCGTTACTCGCTGAGCCTCTCCTTCAGCCGTTACTCGCTGAGCCTCTCCTTCAGCCGTTACTCGCTGAGCCTGTCCTTCAGCCGTTACTCGCTGAGCCTCTCCTTCAGCCTTTACTCGCTGAGCCTCTCCTTCAGCCTTTACTCGCTGAGCCTCTCCTTCAGCCTTTACTCGCTGAGCCGCTCCTTCAGCCGTTACTCGCTGAGAATCTCCTTCAGCCTTTACTCGCTGAGCCTCTCCTTCAGCCATTACTCGCTGAGCCTCTCCTTCAGCCGTTACTCGCTGAGCCTCTCCTTCAGCCGTTACTCGCTGAGCCGCTCCTTCAGCCGTTACTCGCTGAGCCTCTCCTTCAGCCGTTACTCGCTGAGCCTCTCCTTCAGCCCTTACTCGCTGAGCCTCTCCTTCAGCCCTTACTCGCTGAGCCTCTCCTTCAGCCTTTACTCGCTGAGCCTCTCCTTCAGCCTTTACTCGCTGAGCCGCTCCTTCAGCCTTTACTCGCTGAGCCTCTCCTTCAGCTGTTACTCGATGAGCCTATCCTTCAGCCGTTACTCGCTGAGCCTCTCCTTCAGCCCTTACTCGCTGAGCCTCTCCTTCAGCCTTTACTCGCTGAGCCTCTCCTTCAGCCTTTACTCGCTGAGCCTCTCCTTCAGCCCTTACTCGCTGAGCCTCTCCTCCAGCCTTTACTCGCTGAGCCTCTCCTCCAGCCTTTACTCGCTGAGCCTCTCCTTCAGCCCTTACTCGCTGAGCCTCTCCTCCAGCCGTTACTCGCTGAGCCGCTCCTTCAGCCTTTACTCGCTGAGCCTTTCCTTCAGCCGTTACTCGCTGAGCCTCTCCTTCAGCCTTTACTCGCTGAGCCTCTCCTTCAGCCTTTACTCGCTGAGCCTCTCCTTCAGCCGTTACTCGCTGAGCCTCTCCTTCAGCCGTTACTCGCTGAGCCTCTCCTTCAGCCGTTACTCGCTGAGCCTCTCCTTCAGCCCTTACTCGCTGAGCCTCTCCATCAGCCTTTACTCGCTGAGCCTCTCCTTCAGCCGTTACTCGCTGAGCCTCTCCTTCAGCCTTTACTCGCTGAGCCGCTCCTTCAGCCGTTACTCGCTGAGCCTCTCCTTCAGCCCTTACTCGCTGAGCCTCTCCTTCAGCCGTTACTCGCTGAGCCGCTCCTTCAGCCTTTACTCGCTGATCCGCTCCTTCAGCCATTACTCGCTGAGCCTCTCCTTCAGCCTTTACTCACTGAGCCTTTCCTTCAGCCTTTACTCGCTGAGCCGCTCCTTCAGCCGTTACTCGCTGAGCCGCTCCTTCAGCCCTTACTCGCTGAGCCTCTCCTTCAGCCGTAACTCGCTGAGCCGCTCCTTCAGCCGTTACTCGCTGAGCCGCTCCTTCAGCCTTTACTCGCTGAGCCGCTCCTTCAGCCCTTACTCGCTGAGCCTCTCCTTCAGCCTTTACTCGCTGAGCCTCTCCTTCAGCCGTTACTCGCTGAGCCTCTCCTTCAGCCTTTACTCGCTGAGCCGCTCCTTCAGCCGTTACTCGCTGAGCCGCTCCTTCAGCCTTTACTCGCTGAGCCTCTCCTTCAGCCGTTACTCGCTGAGCCTCTCCTTCAGCCGTTACTCGCTGAGCCTCTCCTTCAGCCGTTACTCGCTGAGCCTGTCCTTCAGCCGTTACTCGCTGAGCCTCTCCTTCAGCCTTTACTCGCTGAGCCTCTCCTTCAGCCTTTACTCGCTGAGCCTCTCCTTCAGCCTTTACTCGCTGAGCCGCTCCTTCAGCCGTTACTCGCTGAGAATCTCCTTCAGCCTTTACTCGCTGAGCCTCTCCTTCAGCCATTACTCGCTGAGCCTCTCCTTCAGCCATTACTCGCTGAGCCTCTCCTTCAGCCGTTACTCGCTGAGCCGCTCCTTCAGCCGTTACTCGCTGAGCCTCTCCTTCAGCCGTTACTCGCTGAGCCTCTCCTTCAGCCCTTACTCGCTGAGCCTCTCCTTCAGCCCTTACTCGCTGAGCCTCTCCTTCAGCCTTTACTCGCTGAGCCTCTCCTTCAGCCTTTACTCGCTGAGCCGCTCCTTCAGCCTTTACTCGCTGAGCCTCTCCTTCAGCTGTTACTCGCTGAGCCTATCCTTCAGCCGTTACTCGCTGAGCCTCTCCTTCAGCCCTTACTCGCTGAGCCTCTCCTTCAGCCTTTACTCGCTGAGCCTCTCCTTCAGCCTTTACTCGCTGAGCCTCTCCTTCAGCCGTTACTCGCTGAGCCTCTCCTTCAGCCATTACTCGCTGAGCCTCTCCTTCAGCCCTTACTCGCTGAGCCTCTCCTCCAGCCGTTACTCGCTGAGCCTCTCCTCCAGCCTTTACTCGTTGAGCCTCTCCTTCAGCCCTTACTCGCTGAGCCTCTCCTCCAGCCGTTACTCGATGAGCAGCTCCTTCAGCCTTTACTCGCTGAGCCTTTCCTTCAGCCGTTACTCGCTGAGCCTCTCCTTCAGCCGTTACTCGCTGAGCCTCTCCTTCAGCCATTACTCGCTGAGCCTCTCCTTCAGCCCTTACTCGCTGAGCCTCTCCTCCAGCCGTTACTCGCTGAGCCTCTCCTCCAGCCTTTACTCGTTGAGCCTCTCCTTCAGCCCTTACTCGCTGAGCCTCTCCTCCAGCCGTTACTCGATGAGCAGCTCCTTCAGCCTTTACTCGCTGAGCCTTTCCTTCAGCCGTTACTCGCTGAGCCTCTCCTTCAGCCTTTACTCGCTGAGCCTCTCCTTCAGCCGTTACTCGCTGAGCCTCTCCTTCAGCCATTACTCGCTGAGCCTCTCCTTCAGCCGTTACTCGCTGAGCCTCTCCTTCAGCCGTTACTCGCTGAGCCGGTCATTCAGCCGTTACTCGCTGAGCCTCTCCTTCAGCCTTTACTCGCTGAGCCTCTCCTTCAGCCTTTACTCGCTGAGCCTCTCCTTCAGCCTTTACTCGCTGAGCCTCTCCTTCAGCCATTACTCGCTGAGCCTCTCCTTCAGCCGTTACTCGCTGAGCCGCTCCTTCAGCATTTACTCGCTGAGCCTCTCCTTCAGCCGTTACTCGCTGAGCCTCTCCTTCAGCCCTTACTCGCTGAGCCTCTCCTTCAGCCCTTACTCGCTGAGCCTCTCCTTCAGCCTTTACTCGCTGAGCCTCTCCTTCAGCCTTTACTCGCTGAGCCGCTCCTTCAGCCTTTACTCGCTGAGCCTCTCCTTCAGCTGTTACTCGCTGAGCCTATCCTTCAGCCGTTACTCGCTGAGCCTCTCCTTCAGCCCTTACTCGCTGAGCCTCTCCTTCAGCCTTTACTCACTGAGCCTCTCCTTCAGCCTTTACTCGCTGAGCCTCTCCTTCAGCCGTTACTCGCTGAGCCTCTCCTTCAGCCATTACTCGCTGAGCCTCTCCTTCAGCCCTTACTCGCTGAGCCTCTCCTCCAGCCGTTACTCGCTGAGCCTCTCCTCCAGCCTTTACTCGTTGAGCCTCTCCTTCAGCCCTTACTCGCTGAGCCTCTCCTCCAGCCGTTACTCGATGAGCAGCTCCTTCAGCCTTTACTCGCTGAGCCTTTCCTTCAGCCGTTACTCGCTGAGCCTCTCCTTCAGCCTTTACTCGCTGAGCCTCTCCTTCAGCCTTTACTCGCTGAGCCTCTCCTTCAGCCGTTACTCGCTGAGCCTCTCCTTCAGCCATTACTCGCTGAGCCTCTCCTTCAGCCGTTACTCGCTGAGCCTCTCCTTCAGCCGTTACTCGCTGAGCCGGTCATTCAGCCGTTACTCGCTGAGCCTCTCCTTCAGCCTTTACTCGCTGAGCCTCTCCTTCAGCCTTTACTCGCTGAGCCTCTCCTTCAGCCTTTACTCGCTGAGCCTCTCCTTCAGCCATTACTCGCTGAGCCTCTCCTTCAGCCGTTACTCGCTGAGCCTCTCCTTCAGCCGTTACTCTATGAGCCGCTCCTTCAGCCATTACTCGCTGAGCCTCTCCTTCAGCCGTTACTCGCTGAGCCTCTCTTTCAGCCCTTACTCGCTGAGCCTCTCCTTCAGCCCTTACTCGCTGAGCCTCTCCTTCAGCCTTTACTCGCTGAGCCTCTCCTTCAGCCTTTACTCGCTGAGCCGCTCCTTCAGCCTTTACTCGCTGAGCCTCTCCTTCAGCTGTTACTCGCTGAGCCTATCCTTCAGCCGTTACTCGCTGAGCCTCTCCTTCAGCCCTTACTCGCTGAGCCTCTCCTTCAGCCTTTACTCGCTGCGCCTCTCCTTCAGCCTTTACTCGCTGAGCCTCTCCTTCAGCCGTTACTCGCTGAGCCTCTCCTTCAGCCGTTACTCGCTGAGCCTCTCCTTCAGCCCTTACTCGCTGAGCCTCTCCTCCAGCCGTTACTCGCTGAGCCTCTCCTCCAGCCTTTACTTGCTGAGCCTCTCCTTGAGCCCTTACTCGCTGAGCCTCTCCTCCAGCCGTTACTCGCTGAGCCGCTCCTTCAGCCTTTACTCGCTGAGCCTTTCCTTCAGCCGTTACTCGCTGAGCCTATCCTTCAGCCTTTACTCGCTGAGCCTCTCCTTCAGCATTTACTCGCTGAGCCTCTCCTTCAGCCGTTACTCGCTGAGCCTCTCCTTCAGCCGTTACTCGCTGAGCCTCTCCTTCAGCTGTTACTCGCTGAGCCTCTCCTTCAGCCTTTACTCGCTGAGCCGGTCATTCAGCCGTTACTCGCTGAGCCTCTCCTTCAGCCTTTACTCGCTGAGCCTCTCCTTCAGCCTTTACTCGCTGAGCCTCTCCTTCAGCCTTTATTCGCTGAGCCTCTGCTTCAGCCTTTACTCGCTGAGCGTCTCCTTCAGCCTTTACTCGCTGAGCCTCTCCTTCAGCTGTTACTCGCTGAGCCTCTCCTTCAGCCGTTACTCGCTGAGCCTCTCCTTCAGCCGTTACTCGCTGAGCCTCTTTTTCAGCCTTTACTCGCTGTGCCTCTCCTTCAGCCTTTACTCGCTGAGCCTCTCCTTCAGCATTTACTTGCTGAGCCTCTCCTTCAGCCGTTACTCGCTGAGCCTCTCCTTCAGCTGTTACTCGCTGAGCCGCTCCTTCAGCCATTACTCGCTGAGCCGCTCCTTCAGCCATTACTCGCTGAGCCTCTCCTTCAGCCTTTACTCGCTGAGCCGCTCCTTCAGCCGTTACTCGCTGAGCCGCTCCTTCAGCCCTTACTCGCTGAGCCGCTCCTTCAGCCGTTACTCGCTGAGCCTCTCCTTCAGCCTTTACACGCTGAGCCTCTCCTTCAGCCCTTACTCGCTGAGCCTCTCCTTCAGCCGTTACTCGCTGAGCATCTCCTTCAGCCTTTACTCGCTGAGCCTCTCCTTCAGCCTTTACTCACTGAGCCTCTCCCTCAGCCTTTACTCGCTGAGCCTCTCCTTCAGCCGTTACTCGATTAGCCTCTCCTTCAGCCGTTACTCGCTGAGCCTCTCCTTCAGCCTTTACTCGCTGAGCCTCTCCTTCAGCCTTTAATCGCTGATCCTCTCCTTCAGCCTTTACTCGCTGATCCACTCCTTCAGCCGTTACTCGCTGAGCCTCTTCTTCTCTCCTTCAGCCTTTACTCGCTGAGCCTCTCCTTCAGCCTTTACTCGCTGAGCCTCTCCTTCAGCCTTTACTCGCTGAGCCTCTCCTTCAGCCTTTACTCGCTGAGCCTCTCCTTCAGCCTTTACTCGCTGATCCTCTCCTTCAGCCTTTACTCGCTGAGCCGCTCCTTCAGCCTTTACTCGCTGAGCCTCTCCTTCAGCCGTTACTCGCTGAGCCTCTCCTTCAGCCTTTACTCGCTGAGCCGCTCCTTCAGCCCTTACTCGCTGAACCGCTCCTTCAGCCTTTACTCGCTGAGCCTTTCCTTCAGCCGTCACTCGCTGAGCCTCTCCTTCAGCCGTCTCTCGCTGAGCCTCTCCTTCAGCCGTTACTCGCTGAGCCTCTACTTTAGCCGTTACTCGCTGAGCCTCTCCTTCAGCCGTTACTCGCTGAGCCGCTCCTTCAGCCGTTACTCGCTGAGAATCTCCTTCAGCCTTTACTCGCTGAGCCTCTCCTTCAGCCATTACTCGCTGAGCCTCTCCTTCAGCCGTTACTCGCTGAGCCTCTCCTTCAGCCGTTACTCGCTGAGCCGCTCCTTCAGCCGTTACTCGCTGAGCTTCTCCTTCAGCCGTTACTCGCTGAGCCTCTCCTTCAGCCCTTACTCGCTGAGCCTCTCCTTCAGCCCTTACTCGCTGAGCCTCTCCTTCAGCCTTTACTCGCTGAGCCTCTCCTTCAGCCTTTACTCGCTGAGCCGCTCCTTCAGCCTTTACTCGCTGAGCCTCTCCTTCAGCTGTTACTCGCTGAGCCTATCCTTCAGCCGTTACTCGCTGAGCCTCTCCTTCAGCCCTTACTCGCTGAGCCTCTCCTTCAGCCTTTACTCGCTGAGCCTCTCCTTCAGCCTTTACTCGCTGAGCCTCTCCTTCAGCCATTACTCGCTGAGAAACTCCTTCAGCCGTTACTCGCTGAGCCTCTCCTTCAGCCCTTACTCGCTGAGCCTCTCCTCCAGCCGTGACTCGCTGAGCCTCTCCTCCAGCCTTTACTCGCTGAGCCTCTCCTTCAGCCCTTACTCGCTGAGCCTCTCCTCCAGCCGTTACTCACTGAGCCGCTCCTTCAGCCTTTACTCGCTGAGCCTTTCCTTCAGCCGTTACTCGCTGAGCCTCTCCTTCAGCCTTTACTCGCTGAGCCTCTCCTTCAGCCTTTACTCGCTGAGCCGCTCCTTCAGCCGTTACTCGCTGAGCCTCTCCTTCAGCCGTTACTCGCTGAGCCTCTCCTTCAGCCGTTACTCGCTGAGCCTCTCCTTCAGCCCTTACTCGCTGAGCCTCTCCATCAGCCTTTACTCGCTGAGCCTCTCCTTCAGCCGTTACTCGCTGAGCCTCTCCTTCAGCCTTTACTCGCTGAGCCGCTCCTTCAGCCGTTACTCGCTGAGCCGCTCCTTCAGCCCTTACTCGCTGAGCCTCTCCTTCAGCCGTTACTCGCTGAGCCGCTCCTTCAGCCTTTACTCGCTGAGCCGCTCCTTCAGCCATTACTCGCTGAGCCTCTCCTTCAGCCTTTACTCACTGAGCCTTTCCTTCAGCCTTTACTCGCTGAGCCGCTCCTTCAGCCGTTACTCGCTGAGCCGCTCCTTCAGCCCTTACTCGCTGAGCCTCTCCTTCAGCCGTAACTCGCTGAGCCGCTCCTTCAGCCGTTACTCGCTGAGCCGCTCCTTCAGCCTTTACTCGCTGAGCCGCTCCTTCAGCCGTTACTCGCTGAGCCGCTCCTTCAGCCCTTACTCGCTGAGCCTCTCCTTCAGCCTTTACTCACTGAGCCTCTCCTTCAGCCGTTACTCGCTGAGCCTCTCCTTCAGCCTTTACTCGCTGAGCCGCTCCTTCAGCCGTTACTCGCTGAGCCGCTCCTTCAGCCTTTACTCGCTGAGCCTCTCCTTCACCCGTTACTCGCTGAGCCTCTCCTTCAGCCGTTACTCGCTGAGCCTCTCCTTCAGCCGTTACTCGCTGAGCCTGTCCTTCAGCCGTTACTCGCTGAGCCTCTCCTTCAGCCTTTACTCGCTGAGCCTCTCCTTCAGCCTTTACTCGCTGAGCCTCTCCTTCAGCCTTTACTCGCTGAGCCGCTCCTTCAGCCGTTACTCGCTGAGAATCTCCTTCAGCCTTTACTCGCTGAGCCTCTCTTTCAGCCCTTACTCGCTGAGCCTCTCCTTCAGCCATTACTCGCTGAGCCTCTCCTTCAGCCGTTACTTGCTGAGCCGCTCCTTCAGCCGTTACTCGCTGAGCCTCTCCTTCAGCCGTTACTCGCTGAGCCTCTCCTTCCACCCTTACTCGCTGAGCCTCTCCTTCAGCCCTTACTCGCTGAGCCTCTCCTTCAGCCTTTACTCGCTGAGCCTCTCCTTCAGCCTTTACTCGCTGAGCCGCTCCTTCAGCCTTTACTCGCTGAGCCTCTCCTTCAGCTGTTACTCGCTGAGCCTATCCTTCAGCCGTTACTCGCTGAGCCTCTCCTTCAGCCCTTACTCGCTGAGCCTCTCCTTCAGCCGTTACTCGCTGAGCCTCTCCTTCAGCCTTTACTCGCTGAGCCTCTCCTTCAGCCGTTACTCGCTGAGCCTCTCCTTCAGCCATTACTCGCTGAGCCTCTCCTTCAGCCCTTACTCGCTGAGCCTCTCCTCCAGCCGTTACTCGCTGAGCCTCTCCTCCAGCCTTTACTCGCTGAGCCTCTCCTTCAGCCCTTACTCGCTGAGCCTCTCCTCCAGCCGTTACTCGCTGAGCCGCTCCTTCAGCCTTTACTCGCTGAGCCTTTCCTTCAGCCGTTACTCGCTGAGCCTCTCCTTCAGCCTTTACTCGCTGAGCCTCTCCTTCAGCCTTTACTCGCTGAGCCTCTCCTTCAGCCGTTACTCGCTGAGCCTCTCCTTCAGCCATTACTCGCTGAGCCTCTCCTTCAGCCGTTACTCGCTGAGCCTCTCCTTCAGCCTTTACTCGCTGAGCCGGTCATTCAGCCGTTACTCGCTGAGCCTCTCCTTCAGCCTTTACTCGCTGAGCCTCTCCTTCAGCCTTTACTCGCTGAGCCTCTCCTTCAGCCTTTATTCGCTGAGCCTCTCCTTCAGCCTTTACTCGCTGAGCGTCTCCTTCAGCCTTTACTCGCTGAGCCTCTCCTTCAGCCTTTACTCGCTGAGCCTCTCCTTCAGCCTTTACTCACTGAGCCTCTCCCTCAGCCTTTACTCGCTGAGCCTCTCCTTCAGCCGTTACTCGATTAGCCTCTCCTTCAGCCGTTACTCGCTGAGCCTCTCCTTCAGCCTTTACTCGCTGAGCCTCTCCTTCAGCCTTTAATCGCTGATCCTCTCCTTCAGCCTTTACTCGCTGATCCACTCCTTCAGCCGTTACTCGCTGAGCCTCTTCTTCTCTCCTTCAGCCTTTACTCGCTGAGCCTCTCCTTCAGCCTTTACTCGCTGAGCCTCTCCTTCAGCCTTTACTCGCTGAGCCTCTCCTTCAGCCTTTACTCGCTGAGCCTCTCCTTCAGCCTTTACTCGCTGATCCTCTCCTTCAGCCTTTACTCGCTGAGCCGCTCCTTCAGCCTTTACTCGCTGAGCCTCTCCTTCAGCCGTTACTCGCTGAGCCTCTCCTTCAGCCTTTACTCGCTGAGCCGCTCCTTCAGCCCTTACTCGCTGAACCGCTCCTTCAGCCTTTACTCGCTGAGCCTTTCCTTCAGCCGTCACTCGCTGAGCCTCTCCTTCAGCCGTCTCTCGCTGAGCCTCTCCTTCAGCCGTTACTCGCTGAGCCTCTACTTTAGCCGTTACTCGCTGAGCCTCTCCTTCAGCCGTTACTCGCTGAGCCGCTCCTTCAGCCGTTACTCGCTGAGAATCTCCTTCAGCCTTTACTCGCTGAGCCTCTCCTTCAGCCATTACTCGCTGAGCCTCTCCTTCAGCCGTTACTCGCTGAGCCTCTCCTTCAGCCGTTACTCGCTGAGCCGCTCCTTCAGCCGTTACTCGCTGAGCTTCTCCTTCAGCCGTTACTCGCTGAGCCTCTCCTTCAGCCCTTACTCGCTGAGCCTCTCCTTCAGCCCTTACTCGCTGAGCCTCTCCTTCAGCCTTTACTCGCTGAGCCTCTCCTTCAGCCTTTACTCGCTGAGCCGCTCCTTCAGCCTTTACTCGCTGAGCCTCTCCTTCAGCTGTTACTCGCTGAGCCTATCCTTCAGCCGTTACTCGCTGAGCCTCTCCTTCAGCCCTTACTCGCTGAGCCTCTCCTTCAGCCTTTACTCGCTGAGCCTCTCCTTCAGCCTTTACTCGCTGAGCCTCTCCTTCAGCCATTACTCGCTGAGAAACTCCTTCAGCCGTTACTCGCTGAGCCTCTCCTTCAGCCCTTACTCGCTGAGCCTCTCCTCCAGCCGTGACTCGCTGAGCCTCTCCTCCAGCCTTTACTCGCTGAGCCTCTCCTTCAGCCCTTACTCGCTGAGCCTCTCCTCCAGCCGTTACTCACTGAGCCGCTCCTTCAGCCTTTACTCGCTGAGCCTTTCCTTCAGCCGTTACTCGCTGAGCCTCTCCTTCAGCCTTTACTCGCTGAGCCTCTCCTTCAGCCTTTACTCGCTGAGCCGCTCCTTCAGCCGTTACTCGCTGAGCCTCTCCTTCAGCCGTTACTCGCTGAGCCTCTCCTTCAGCCGTTACTCGCTGAGCCTCTCCTTCAGCCCTTACTCGCTGAGCCTCTCCATCAGCCTTTACTCGCTGAGCCTCTCCTTCAGCCGTTACTCGCTGAGCCTCTCCTTCAGCCTTTACTCGCTGAGCCGCTCCTTCAGCCGTTACTCGCTGAGCCGCTCCTTCAGCCCTTACTCGCTGAGCCTCTCCTTCAGCCGTTACTCGCTGAGCCGCTCCTTCAGCCTTTACTCGCTGAGCCGCTCCTTCAGCCATTACTCGCTGAGCCTCTCCTTCAGCCTTTACTCACTGAGCCTTTCCTTCAGCCTTTACTCGCTGAGCCGCTCCTTCAGCCGTTACTCGCTGAGCCGCTCCTTCAGCCCTTACTCGCTGAGCCTCTCCTTCAGCCGTAACTCGCTGAGCCGCTCCTTCAGCCGTTACTCGCTGAGCCGCTCCTTCAGCCTTTACTCGCTGAGCCGCTCCTTCAGCCGTTACTCGCTGAGCCGCTCCTTCAGCCCTTACTCGCTGAGCCTCTCCTTCAGCCTTTACTCACTGAGCCTCTCCTTCAGCCGTTTCTCGCTGAGCCTCTCCTTCAGCCTTTACTCGCTGAGCCGCTCCTTCAGCCGTTACTCGCTGAGCCGCTCCTTCAGCCTTTACTCGCTGAGCCTCTCCTTCACCCGTTACTCGCTGAGCCTCTCCTTCAGCCGTTACTCGCTGAGCCTCTCCTTCAGCCGTTACTCGCTGAGCCTGTCCTTCAGCCGTTACTCGCTGAGCCTCTCCTTCAGCCTTTACTCGCTGAGCCTCTCCTTCAGCCTTTACTCGCTGAGCCTCTCCTTCAGCCTTTACTCGCTGAGCCGCTCCTTCAGCCGTTACTCGCTGAGAATCTCCTTCAGCCTTTACTCGCTGAGCCTCTCTTTCAGCCCTTACTCGCTGAGCCTCTCCTTCAGCCATTACTCGCTGAGCCTCTCCTTCAGCCGTTACTTGCTGAGCCGCTCCTTCAGCCGTTACTCGCTGAGCCTCTCCTTCAGCCGTTACTCGCTGAGCCTCTCCTTCCACCCTTACTCGCTGAGCCTCTCCTTCAGCCCTTACTCGCTGAGCCTCTCCTTCAGCCTTTACTCGCTGAGCCTCTCCTTCAGCCTTTACTCGCTGAGCCGCTCCTTCAGCCTTTACTCGCTGAGCCTCTCCTTCAGCTGTTACTCGCTGAGCCTATCCTTCAGCCGTTACTCGCTGAGCCTCTCCTTCAGCCCTTACTCGCTGAGCCTCTCCTTCAGCCGTTACTCGCTGAGCCTCTCCTTCAGCCTTTACTCGCTGAGCCTCTCCTTCAGCCGTTACTCGCTGAGCCTCTCCTTCAGCCATTACTCGCTGAGCCTCTCCTTCAGCCCTTACTCGCTGAGCCTCTCCTCCAGCCGTTACTCGCTGAGCCTCTCCTCCAGCCTTTACTCGCTGAGCCTCTCCTTCAGCCCTTACTCGCTGAGCCTCTCCTCCAGCCGTTACTCGCTGAGCCGCTCCTTCAGCCTTTACTCGCTGAGCCTTTCCTTCAGCCGTTACTCGCTGAGCCTCTCCTTCAGCCTTTACTCGCTGAGCCTCTCCTTCAGCCTTTACTCGCTGAGCCTCTCCTTCAGCCGTTACTCGCTGAGCCTCTCCTTCAGCCATTACTCGCTGAGCCTCTCCTTCAGCCGTTACTCGCTGAGCCTCTCCTTCAGCCTTTACTCGCTGAGCCGGTCATTCAGCCGTTACTCGCTGAGCCTCTCCTTCAGCCTTTACTCGCTGAGCCTCTCCTTCAGCCTTTACTCGCTGAGCCTCTCCTTCAGCCTTTATTCGCTGAGCCTCTCCTTCAGCCTTTACTCGCTGAGCGTCTCCTTCAGCCTTTACTCGCTGAGCCTCTCCTTCAGCCTTTACTCGCTGAGCCTCTCCTTCAGCCATTACTCGCTGAGCCTCTCCTTCAGCCGTTACTCACTGAGCCTCTCCTTCAGCCGTTACTCTCTGAGCCGCTCCTTCAGCCATTACTCGCTGAGCCTCTCCTTCAGCCGTTACTCGCTGAGCCTCTCTTTCAGCCCTTACTCGCTGAGCCTCTCCTTCAGCCCTTACTCGCTGAGCCTCTCCTTCAGCCTTTACTCGCTGAGCCTCTCCTTCAGCCTTTACTCGCTGAGCCGCTCCTTCAGCCTTTACTCGCTGAGCCTCTCCTTCAGCTGTTACTCGCTGAGCCTATCCTTCAGCCGTTACTCGCTGAGCCTCTCCTTCAGCCCTTACTCGCTGAGCCTCTCCTTCAGCCTTTACTCGCTGAGCCTCTCCTTCAGCCTTTACTCGCTGAGCCTCTCCTTCAGCCGTTACTCGCTGAGCCTCTCCTTCAGCCGTTACTCGCTGAGCCTCTCCTTCAGCCCTTACTCGCTGAGCCTCTCCTCCAGCCGTTACTCGCTGAGCCTCTCCTCCAGCCTTTACTTGCTGAGCCTCTCCTTGAGCCCTTACTCGCTGAGCCTCTCCTCCAGCCGTTACTCGCTGAGCCTCTCCTTCAGCCGTTACTCGCTGAGCCTATCCTTCAGCCTTTACTCGCTGAGCCTCTCCTTCAGCCTTTACTCGCTGAGCCTCTCCTTCAGCCTTTACTCGCTGAGCCTCTCCTTCAGCCTTTACTCGCTGAGCCGGTCATTCAGCCGTTACTCGCTGAGCCTCTCCTTCAGCCTTTACTCGCTGAGCCTCTCCTTCAGCCTTTACTCGCTGAGCCTCTCCTTCAGCCTTTATTCGCTGAGCCTCTCCTTCAGCCTTTACTCGCTGAGCCACTCCTTCAGCATTTACTTGCTGAGCCTCTCCTTCAGCCGTTACTCGCTGAGCCTCTCCTTCAGCTGTTACTCGCTGAGCCGCTCCTTCAGCCATTACTCGCTGAGCCTCTCCTTCAGCCTTTACTCGCTGAGCCGCTCCTTCAGCCGTTACTCGCTGAGCCGCTCCTTCAGCCCTTACTCGCTGAGCCGCTCCTTCAGCCGTTACTCGCTGAGCCTCTCCTTCAGCCTTTACACGCTGAGCATCTCCTTCAGCCCTTACTCGCTGAGCCTCTCCTTCAGCCGTTACTCGCTGAGCATCTCCTTCAGCCTTTACTCGCTGAGCCTCTCCTTCAGCCTTTACTCGCTGAGCCTCTCCCTCAGCCTTTACTCGCTGAGCCTCTCCTTCAGCCGTTACTCGATTAGCCTCTCCTTCAGCCGTTACTCGCTGAGCCTCTCCTTCAGCCTTTACTCGCTGAGCCTCTCCTTCAGCCTTTAATCGCTGATCCTCTCCTTCAGCCTTTACTCGCTGATCCATCCTTCAGCCGTTACTCGCTGAGCCTCTTCTTCTCTCCTTCAGCCTTTACTCGCTGAGCCTCTCCTTCAGCCTTTACTCGCTGAGCCGCTCCTTCAGCCTTTACTCGCTGAGCCTCTCCTTCAGCCTTTACTCGCTGAGCCTCTCCTTCAGCCTTTACTCGCTGATCCTCTCCTTCAGCCTTTACTCGCTGAGCCGCTCCTTCAGCCTTTACTCGCTGAGCCTCTCCTTCAGCCGTTACTCGCTGAGCCTCTCCTTCAGCCTTTACTCGCTGAGCCGCTCCTTCAGCCCTTACTCGCTGAACCGCTCCTTCAGCCTTTACTCGCTGAGCCTTTCCTTCAGCCGTCACTCGCTGAGCCTCTCCTTCAGCCGTCTCTCGCTGAGCCTCTCCTTCAGCCGTTACTCGCTGAGCCTCTACTTTAGCCGTTACTCGCTGAGCCTCTCCTTCAGCCGTTACTCGCTGAGCCGCTCCTTCAGCCGTTACTCGCTGAGCCTCTCCTTCAGCCTTTACTCGCTGAGCCTCTCCTTCAGCCTTTACTCGCTGAGCCTCTCCTTCAGCCCTTACTCGCTGAGCCGCTCCTTCAGCCTTTACTCGCTGAGCCTTTCCTTCAGCCGTTACTCGCTGAGCCTCTCCTTCCGCCTTTACTCGCTGAGCCGCTCCTTCAGCCTTTACTTGCTGACCTCTCCTTCAGCCTTTACTCGCTGAGCCTCTCCTTCAGCCTTTACTCGCTGAGCCTCTCCTTCAGCCGATACTCGCTGAGCCGCCCCTTCAGCCTTTACTCGCTGAGCCTCTCCTTCAGCCGTTACTCGCTGAGCCTCTCCTTCAGCCGTTACTCGCTGAGCCTCTCCTTCAGCCTTTACTCGCTGAGCCGCTCCTTCAGCCGTTACTCGCTGAGCCTCTCCTTCAGCTGTTACTCGCTGAGCCTATCCTTCAGCCGTTACTCGCTGAGCCTCTCCTTCAGCCTTTACTCGCTGAGCCTCTCCTTCAGCCGTTACTCGCTGAGCCTGTCTTTCAGCCCTTACTCGCTGAGCCTCTCCTTCAGCCTTTACTCGCTGAGCCTCTCCTTCAGCCTTTACTCGCTGAGCCTGTCCTCCAGCCTTTACTCGCTGAGCCTCTCCTTCAGCCCTTACTCGCTGAGCCTCTCCTCCAGCCGTTACTCGCTGAGCCGCTCCTTCAGCCTTTACTCGCTGAGCCTTTCCTTCAGCCGTTACTCGCTGAGCCTCTCCTTCAGCCTTTACTCGCTGAGCCTCTCCTTCAGCCTTTACTCGCTGAGCCTCTCCTTCAGCTGTTACTCGCTGAGCCTCTCCTTCAGCCGTTACTCGCTGAGCCTCTCCTTCAGCCGTTACTCGCTGAGCCTCTCCTTCAGCCTTTACTCGCTGAGCCGGTCATTCAGCCGTTACTCGCTGAGCCTCTCCTTCAGCCTTTACACGCTGAGCCTCTCCTTCAGCCTTTACTCGCTGAGCGTCTCCTTCAGCCTTTACTCGCTGAGCCTCTCCTTCAGCTGTTACTCGCTGAGCCTCTCCTTCAGCCGTTTCTCGCTGAGCCTCTCCTTCAGCCGTTACTCGCTGAGCCTCTTTTTCAGCCTTTACTCGCTGTGCCTCTCCTTCAGCCTTTACTCGCTGAGCCTCTCTTTCAGCATTAACTTGCTGAGCCTCTCCTTCAGCCCTTACTCGCTGAGCCTCTCCTTCAGCTGTTACTCGCTGAGCCGCTCCTTCAGCCATTACTCGCTGAGCCTCTCCTTCAGCCTTTACTCGCTGAGCTGCTCCTTCAGCCGTTACTCGTTGAGCCGCTCCTTCAGCCCTTACTCGCTGAGCCGCTCCTTCAGCCGTTACTCGCTGAGCCTCTCCTTCAGCCTTTACACGCTGAGCCTCTCCTTCAGCCCTTACTCGCTGAGCCTCTCCTTCAGCCGTTACTCGCTGAGCATCTCCTTCAGCCTTTTCTCGCTGAGCATCTCCTTCAGCCTTTTCTCGCTGAGCCTCTCCTTCAGCCTTTACTCGCTGATCCACTCCTTCAGCCGTTACTCGCTGAGTCTCTTCTTCAGCCTTTACTCGCTGAGCCTCTCCTTCAGCCTTTACTCGCTGAGCCTCTCCTTCAGCCTTTACTCGCTGAGCCTCTCCTTCAGCCTTTACTCGCTGAGCCTCTCCTTCAGCCTTTACTCGCTGAGCCTCTCCTTCAGCCTTTACTCGCTGAGCCTCACCTTCAGGCTTTACTCGCTGATCGACTCCTTCAGCCTTTACTCGCTGAGCCTCTCCTTCAGCCTTTACTCGCTGAACCACTCCTTCAGCCGTTACTCGCTGAGCCTCTCCTTCAGCCGTTACTCACTGAGCCTCTCCTTCAGCCGTTACTCGCTGAGCTTCTTCAGCCGTTACTCGCTCAGCCTCTCCTTCAGCCTTTACTCGCTGAGCCTCTCCTTCAGCCTTTACTCGCTGAGCCTCTCCTTCAGCCTTTACTCGCTGAGCCTCTCCTTCAGCCTTTACTCGCTGAGCCTCTCCTTCAGCCTTTACTCGCTGAGCCTCTCCTTCAGCCTTTACTCGCTGAGCCTCTCCTTCAGCCTTTACTCGCTGATCCTTTCTTTCAGCCTTTACTCGCTGAGCCGCTCCTTCAGCCTTTACTCGCTGAGCCTCTCCTTCAGCCGTTACTCGCTGAGCCGCTCCTTCAGCCCTTACTCGCTGAACCGCTCCTTCAGCCTTTACTCGCTGAGCCTTTCCTTCAGCCGTCACTCGCTGAGCCTCTCCTTCAGCCGTCTCTCGCTGAGCCTCTCCTTCAGCCGTTACTCGCTGAGCCTCTACTTTAGCCGTTACTCGCTGAGCCTCTCCTTCAGCCGTTACTCGCTGAGCCGCTCCTTCAGCCGTTACTCGCTGAGCCTCTCCTTCAGCCTTTACTCGCTGAGCCTCTCCTTCAGCATTTACTCGCTGAGCCTCTCCTTCAGCCTTTACTCGCTGAGCCTCTCCTTCAGCCGTTACTCGCTGAGCCTCTCCTCCAGCCGTTACTCGCTGAGCCTCTCCTTCAGCCTTTACTCGCTGAGCCTCTCCTTCAGCCTTTACTCGCTGAGCCTCTCCTTCAGCCTTTACTCGCTGAGCCTCTCCTTCAGCCTTTACTCGCTGAGCCTCTCCTTCAGCCTTTACTCGCTGAGCCTCTCCTTCAGCCTTTACTCGCTGAGCCTCTCCTTCAGCCTTTACTCGCTGAGCCTCTCCTTCAGCCTTTACTCGCTGAGCCTTTCCTTCAGGCGTTACTCGCTGAGCCTCTCCTTCAGCATTTACTCGCTGAGCCTCTCCTTCAGCCTTTACTCACTGAGCCTCTCCTTCAGCCTTTACTCGCTGAGCCGCTCCTTCAGCCGTTACTCGCTGAGCCGCTCCTTCAGCCCTTACTCGCTGAGCCGCTCCTTCAGCCTTTACTCGCTGATCCTCTCCTTCAGCCTTTACTCACTGAGCCTCTCCTTCAGCCATTACTCTCTGAGCCTTTCCTTCAGCCTTTACACGCTGAGCCGCTCCTTCAGCCTTTACTCGCTGAGCCGCTCCTTCAGCCGTTACTCGCTGAGCCGCTCCTTCAGCCCTTACTCGCTGAGCCGCTCCTTCAGCATTTACTCGCTGAGCCTCTCCATCAGCCTTTACTCACTGAGCCTCTCCTTCAGCCATTACTCGCTGAGCCTCTCCTTCAGCCTTTACACGCTGAGCCGCTCCTTCAGCCTTTACTCGCTGAGCCGCTCCTTCAGCCTTTACTCACTGAGCCTCTCCTCAGCCTTAACTCGCTGAGCCTCTCCTTCAGCCTTTACTCGCTGAGAATCTCCTTCAGCCTTTACTTGCTGAGCCTCTCCTTCAGCCTTTACACGCTGAGCCGCTCCTTCAGCCGTTACTCGCTGAGCCGCTCCTTCAGCCTTTACTCGCTGAGCCGCTCCTTCAGCCGTTACTCGCTGAGCCTCTCCTTCAGCCTTTACACGCTGAGCCGCTCCTTCAGCCGTTACTCGCTGAGCCGCTCCTTCAGCCTTTACTCGCTGAGCCTCTCCTTCAGCCATTACTCGCTGAGCCTCCCCTTCAGCCGTTACTCGCTGAGCCTCTCCTTCAGCCTTTACTCGCTGAGCCTCTCCTTCAGCCCTTACTCGCTGAGCCGCTCCTTCAGCCGTTACTCGCTGAGCCGCTCCTTCAGCCGTTACTCGCTGAGCCTCTCCTTCAGCCCTTACTCGCTGAGCCGCTCCTTCAGCCGTTACTCGCTGAGCCTCTCCTTCAGCCGTTACTCACTGAGCCGCTCCTTCAGCCGTTACTCGCTGAGCCTCTCCTTCAGCCGTTACTCGCTGAGCCTCTCCTTCAGCCGTTACTCGCTGAGCCGCTCCTTCAGCCGTTACTCGCTGAGCCGCTCCTTCAGCCGTTACTCGCTGAGCCTCTCCTTAAGCCCTTACTCGCTGAGCCGCTCCTTCAGCCCTTACTCGCTGAGCCTCTCCTTCAGCCTTTACTCGCTGAGCCGCTCCTTCAGCCGTTACTCGCTGAGCCTCTCCTTCAGCTGTTACTCGCTGAGCCTCTCCTTCAGCCTTTACTCGCTGAGCCTCTCCTTCAGCCTTTACTCGCTGATCCACTCCTTCAGCCTTTACTCACTGAGCCTCACCTTCAGCCTTTACTCGCTGATCCACTCCTTCAGCCTTTACTCGCTGAGCCTCTCCTTCAGCCGTTACTCGCTGAGCCTCTCCTTCAGCCTTTACTCGCGGAGCCTCTCCTTCAGCCCTTACTCGCTGTGCCGCTCCTTCAGCCTTTACTCGCTGAGCCTCTCCTTCAGCCTTTACTCGCTGAGCCTCTCCTTCAGCCGTTACTCGCTGAGCCTCTCCTTCAGCCTTTACTCGCTGAGCCTCTCCTTCAGCCTTTACTAGCTGAGCCTCTCCTTCCGCCTTTACTAGCTGAGCCTCTCCTTCAGCCTTTACTCACTGAGCCTCTCCTTCAGCCTTTACTCGCTGAGCTTCTCCTTCAGCCCTTACTCGCTGAGCCTCTCCTTCAGCCTTTACTCGCTGAGCCTCTCCTTCAGCCTTTACTCACTGAGCCTCTCCTTCCGCCTTTACTCGCGGAGCCTCTCCTTCAGCTGTTACTCGCTGAGCCTCTCCTTCAGCCTTTACTCGCTGAGCCTCTCCTTCAGCCTTTACTCGCTGAGCCTCTCCTTCATCCTTTACTCGCTGAGCCTCTCCTTCAGCCTTTACTCGCTGAGCCTCTCCTTCAGCCATTACTCACTGAGCCTTTCCTTCAGCCTTTACTCACTGAGCCTCTCCTTCAGCCATTACTCGCTGAGCCTCTCCTTAAGCCTTTACTCGCGGAGCCTCTCCTGCAGCCTTTACTCGCTGAGCCTCTCCTTCAGCCGTTACTCGCTGAGCCTCTCCTTCAGCTGTTACTCGCTGAGCCTCTCCTTCAGCCCTTACTCGCTGAGCCTCTCCTTCAGCCGTTACTCGCTGAGCCTCTCCTTCAGCCGTTACTCGCTGAGCCTCTCCTTCAGCCTTTACTCGCTGAGCCTCTCCTTCAGCCGTTACTCGCTGAGCCTCTCCTTCAGGCGTTACTCGCTGAGCCTCTCCTTCAGCCTTTACTCGCTGAGCCTCTCCTTCAGCCTTTACTCGCTGAGCCTCTCCTTCAGGCGTTACTCGCTGAGCCGCTCCTTCAGCCTTTACTCGCTGAGCCTCTCCTTCAGCATTTACTCGCTGAGCCTCTCCTTCAGCCTTTACTCGCTGAGCCTCTCCTTCAGCCGTTACTCGCTGAGCCCCTCCTTCAGCCCTTACTCGCTGAGCCTCTCCTTCTGTCTTTACTCGCTGAGCCTCTCCTTCAGCCTTTACTCGCTGAGCCTCTCCTTCAGCCTTTACTCGCTGAGCCTCTCCTTCAGGCGTTACTCGCTGAGCCTCTCCTTCAGCCTTTACTCACTGAGCCTCTCCTTCAGCCTTTACTCGCTGAGCCTCTCCTTCAGCCTTTACTCGCTGTGCCTCTCCTTCAGGCGTTGCTCGCTGAGCCGCTCCTTCAGCCTTTACTTGCTGAGCCTCTCCTTCAGCATTTACTCGCTGATCCTCTCCTTCAGCCTTTACTCACTGAGCCTCTCCTTCAGCCTTTACTCGCTGAGCCGCTCCTTCAGCCGTTACTCGCTGAGCTGCTCCTTCAGCCCTTACTCGCTGAGCCGCTCCTTCCGCCTTTACTCGCTGATCCTCTCCTTCAGCCTTTACTCACTGAGCCTCTCCTTCAGCCATTACTCGCTGAGCCTCTCCTTCAGCCTTTACACGCTGAGCCGCTCCTTCAGCCTTTACTCACTGAGCCTCTCCTTCACCTTTACTCGCTGAGCCGCTCCTTCAGCCGTTACTCGCTGAGCCGCTCCTTCAGCCCTTACTCGCTGAGCCGCTCCTTCAGCCCTTACTCGCTGAGCCGCTCCTTCAGCATTTACTCGCTGAGCCTCTCCATCAGCCTTTACTCACTGAGCCTCTCCTTCAGCCATTACTCGCTGAGCCTCTCCTTCAGCCTTAACACGCTGAACCGCTCCTTCAGCCTTTACTCGCTGAGCCGCTCCTTCAGCTTTTACTCACTGAGCCTCTCCTCAGCCTTAACTCGCTGAGCCTCTCCTTCAGCCTTTACTCGCTGAGAATCTCCTTCAGCCTTTACTCGCTGAGCCTCTCCTTCAGCCTTTACACGCTGAGCCGCTCCTTCAGCCGTTACTCGCTGAGCCGGTCCTTCAGCCTTTACTCGCTGAGCCGCTCCTTCAGCCGTTACTCGCTGAGCCTCTCCTTCAGCCTTAACACGCTGAACCGCTCCTTCAGCCTTTACTCGCTGAGCCGCTCCTTCAGCTTTTACTCACTGAGCCTCTCCTCAGCCTTAACTCGCTGAGCCTCTCCTTCAGCCTTTACTCGCTGAGAATCTCCTTCAGCCTTTACTCGCTGAGCCTCTCCTTCAGCCTTTACACGCTGAGCCGCTCCTTCAGCCGTTACTCGCTGAGCCGGTCCTTCAGCCTTTACTCGCTGAGCCGCTCCTTCAGCCGTTACTCGCTGAGCCTCTCCTTCAGCCTTTACACGCTGAGCCGCTCCTTCAGCCGTTACTCGCTGAGCCGCTCCTTCAGCCTTTACTCGCTGAGCCTCTCCTTCAGTCATTACTCGCTGAGCCTCTCCTTCAGCTGTTACTCGCTGAGCCTCTCCTTCAGCCTTTACTCGCTGAGCCTCTCCTTCAGCCCTTACTCGCTGAGCCACTCCTTCAGCCGTTACTCGCTGAGCCGCTCCTTCAGCCGTTACTCGCTGAGCCTCTCCTTCAGCCGTTACTCGCTGAGCCGCTCCTTCAGCCGTTACTCGCTGAGCCTCTCCTTCAGCCGTTACTCGCTGAGCCTCTCCTTCAGCCATTACTCACTGAGCCGCTCCTTCAGCCGTTACTCGCTGAGCCTCTCCTTCAGCCGTTACTCGCTGAGCCTCTCCTTCAGCCCTTACTCGCTGAGCCGCTCCTTCAGCCCTTACTCGCTGAGCCTCACCTTCAGCTTTTACTCGCTGATCCACTCCTTCAGCCTTTACTCGCTGAGCCTCTCCATCAGCCTTTACTCACTGAGCCTCTCCTTCAGCCATTACTCGCTGAGCCTCTCCTTCAGCCTTAACCCGCTGAACCGCTCCTTCAGCCTTTACTCGCTGAGCCGCTCCTTCAGCTTTTACTCACTGAGCCTCTCCTCAGCCTTAACTCGCTGAGCCTCTCCTTCAGCCTTTACTCGCTGAGAATCTCCTTCAGCCTTTACTCGCTGAGCCTCTCCTTCAGCCTTAACACGCTGAGCCGCTCCTTCAGCCGTTACTCGCTGAGCCGGTCCTTCAGCCTTTACTCGCTGAGCCGCTCCTTCAGCCGTTACTCGCTGAGCCTCTCCTTCAGCCTTAACACGCTGAACCGCTCCTTCAGCCTTTACTCGCTGAGCCGCTCCTTCAGCTTTTACTCACTGAGCCTCTCCTCAGCCTTAACTCGCTGAGCCTCTCCTTCAGCCTTTACTCGCTGAGAATCTCCTTCAGCCTTTACTCGCTGAGCCACTCCTTCAGCCTTTACTTACTGAGCCTCTCCTTCAGCCTTTACTCGCTGATCCACTCCTTCAGCCGTTACTCGCTGAGCCTCTCCTTCAGCCGTTACTCACTGAGCCTCTCCTTCAGCCGTTACTCACTGAGCTTTTTCAGCCGTTACTAGCTGAGCCTCTCCTTCAGCCTTTACTCGCTGAGCCTCTCCAGCCTCTACTCGCTGAGCCTCTCTTTCAGCCTTTACTCGCTGAGCCTCTCCTTCAGCCTTTACTCGCTGAGCCTCTCCTTCAGCCTTTACTCGCTGAGCCTCTCCTTCAGCCTTTACTCGCTGAGCCTCTCCTTCAGCCTTTACTCGCTGATTCTCTCCTTCAGCCTTTACTCGCTGATTCTCTCCTTCAGCCTTTACTCGCTGAGCCTCTCCTTCAGCCGTTACTCGCTGAGCCTCTCCTTCAGCCTTTACTCGCTGAGCCGCTGCTTCAGCAATTACTCGCTGAGCCGCTCCTTCAGCCTTTACTCGCTGAGCCTTTCCTTCAGCCATTACTCGCTGAGCCTTTCCTTCAGCCGTCTCTCGCTGAGCCTCTCCTTCAGCTGTTACTCGCTGAGCCTCTACTTTAGCCGTTACTCGCAGAGCCTCTCCTTCAGCCGTTACTCGCTGAGTCGCTCCTTCAGCCGTTACTCGATGAGCCTCTCCTTCTGCCGTTACTCACTGAGCCTCTCCTTCAGCCTTTACTCGCTGCGCCTCTCCTTCAGCCCTTACTCGCTGAGCCGCTCCTTCAGCCTTTACTCGCTGAGCCTTTCCTTAAGCCGTTACTTGCTGAGCCTCTCCTTCCGCCTTTACTCGCTGAGCCGCTCCTTCAGCCCTTACTCGCTGAGCGGCTCCTTCAGCCGTTACTCGCTGAGCCTCTCGTTCAGCCTTTACTCGCTGAGCCTCTCCTTCAGCCTTTACCCGCTGAGCCTCTCCTTCAGCCGTTACTCGCTGAGCCTCTCCTTCAGCCTTTATTCGCTGAGCCTCTCCTTCAGTCCTTACTCGCTGAGCCTCTCCTTCAGCCTTACTCGCTGAGCCTCTCCTTCAGCCTTTACTCGCTGAGCCTCTCCTTCAGCCTTTACTCGCTGAGCCTTTCCTTCAGCCCTTACTCGCTGAGCCTCTCCTTCAGCCTTTACTCGCTGAGCCTCTCCTTCAGTCTTTACTCGCTGAGCCTCTCCTTCAGCCTTTACTTGCTGAGCCGCTCCTTCAGCCCTTACTCGCTGAGCCTCTCCTTCAGCTTTTACTCACTGAGCCGCTCCTTCAGCCTTCACTCACTGATCCACTCCTTCAGCCTTTACTCGCGGAGCCTCTCCAGCCTTTACTCGCTGAGCCTCTCCCTCAGCCTTTACTCGCTGAGCCGCTCCTTCAGCCTTTACTCACTGAGCATCTCCTTCAGCCTTTACTCGCTGAGCCTCTCCTTCAGCCTTTACTCGCTGAGCCTCTCCTTCAGCCCTTACTCGCTGAGCCTCTCCATCAGCCTTTACTCGCTGAGCCTCTCCTTCAGCCGTTACTCGCTGAGCCTCTCCTTCAGCCTTTACTCGCTGAGCCGCTCCTTCAGCCGTTACTCGCTGAGCCTCTCCTTCAGCCCTTACTCGCTGAGCCTCTCCTCCAGCCGTTACTCGCTGAGCCGCTCCTTCAGCCTTTACTCGCTGAGCCGCTCCTTCAGCCATTACTCCATGAGCCTCTCCTTCAGCCTTTACTCACTGAGCCTTTCCTTCAGCCTTTACTCGCTGACCCGCTCCTTCAGCCGTTACTCGCTGAGCCGCTCCTTCAGCCCTTACTCGCTGAGCCTCTCCTTCAGCCGTTACTCGCTGAGCCGCTCCTTCAGCCGTTACTCGCTGAGCCGCTCCTTCAGCCTTTACTCGCTGAGCCGCTCCTTCAGCCATTACTCGCTGAGCCGCTCCTTCAGCCCTTACTCGCTGAGCCTCTCCTTCAGCCTTTACTCGCTGAGCCTCTCCTTCAGCCGTTACTCGCTGAGCCTCTCCTTCAGCCTTTACTCGCTGAGCCGCTCCTTCAGCCGTTACTCGCTGAGACACTCCTTCAGCCTTTACTCGCTGAGCCTCTCCTTCAGCCGTTACTCGCTGAGCCTCTCCTTCAGCCGTTACTCGCTGAGCCTGTCCTTCAGCCGTTACTCGCTGAGCCTCTCCTTCAGCCTTTACTCGCTGAGCCTCTCCTTCAGCCTTTACTCGCTGAGCCTCTCCTTCAGCCTTTACTCGCTGAGCCGCTCCTTCAGCCATTACTCGCTGAGAATCTCCTTCAGCCTTTACTCGCTGAGCCTCTCCTTCAGCCATTACTCGCTGAGCCTCTCCTTCAGCCGTTACTCGCTGAGCCTCTCCTTCAGCCGTTACTCGCTGAGCCGCTCCTTCAGCCGTTACTCGCTGAGCCTCTCCTTCAGCCGTTACTCGCTGAGCCTCTCCTTCAGCCCTTACTCGCTGAGCCTCTCCTTCAGCCCTTACTCGCTGAGCCTCTCCTTCAGCCTTTACTCGCTGAGCCTCTCCTTCAGCCTTTACTCGCTGAGCCGCTCCTTCAGCCTTTACTCGCTGAGCCTCTCCTTCAGCTGTTACTCGATGAGCCTATCCTTCAGCCGTTACTCGCTGAGCCTCTCCATCAGCCCTTACTCGCTGAGCCTCTCCTTCAGCCTTTACTCGCTGAGCCTCTCCTTCAGCCTTTACTCGCTGAGCCTCTCCTTCAGCCATTTCTCGCTGAGCCTCTCCTTCAGCCGTTACTCGCTGAGCCTCTCCTTCAGCCCTTACTCGCTGAGCCGCTCCTCCAGCCTTTACTCGCTGAGCCTCTCCTCCAGCCTTTACTCGCTGAGCCTCTCCTTCAGCCCTTACTCGCTGAGCCTCTCCTCCAGCCGTTACTCGCTGAGCCGCTCCTTCAGCCTTTACTCGCTGAGCCTTTCCTTCAGCCGTTACTCGCTGAGCCTCTCCTTCAGCCTTTACTCGCTGAGCCTCTCCTTCAGCCTTTACTCGCTGAGCCTCTCCTTCAGCCGTTACTCGCTGAGCCTCTCCTTCAGCCGTTACTCGCTGAGCCTCTCCTTCAGCCGTTACTCGCTGAGCCTCTCCTTCAGCCCTTACTCGCTGAGCCTCTCCATCAGCCTTTACTCGCTGAGCCTCTCCTTCAGCCGTTACTCGCTGAGCCTCTCCTTCAGCCTTTACTCGCTGAGCCGCTCCTTCAGCCGTTACTCGCTGAGCCTCTCCTTCAGCCCTTACTCGCTGAGCCTCTCCTTCAGCCGTTACTCGCTGAGCCGCTCCTTCAGCCTTTACTCGCTGATCCGCTCCTTCAGCCATTACTCGCTGAGCCTCTCCTTCAGCCTTTACTCACTGAGCCTTTCCTTCAGCCTTTACTCGCTGAGCCGCTCCTTCAGCCGTTACTCGCTGAGCCGCTCCTTCAGCCCTTACTCGCTGAGCCTCTCCTTCAGCCGTAACTCGCTGAGCCGCTCCTTCAGCCGTTACTCGCTGAGCCGCTCCTTCAGCCTTTACTCGCTGAGCCGCTCCTTCAGCCCTTACTCGCTGAGCCTCTCCTTCAGCCTTTACTCGCTGAGCCTCTCCTTCAGCCGTTACTCGCTGAGCCTCTCCTTCAGCCTTTACTCGCTGAGCCGCTCCTTCAGCCGTTACTCGCTGAGCCGCTCCTTCAGCCTTTACTCGCTGAGCCTCTCCTTCAGCCGTTAATCGCTGAGCCTCTCCTTCAGCCGTTACTCGCTGTGCCTCTCCTTCAGCCGTTACTCGCTGAGCCTGTCCTTCAGCCGTTACTCGCTGAGCCTCTCCTTCAGCCTTTACTCGCTGAGCCTCTCCTTCAGCCTTTACTCGCTGAGCCTCTCCTTCAGCCTTTACTCGCTGAGCCGCTCCTTCAGCCGTTACTCGCTGAGAATCTCCTTCAGCCTTTACTCGCTGAGCCTCTCCCTCAGCCATTACTCGCTGAGCCTCTCCTTCAGCCATTACTCGCTGAGCCTCTCCTTCAGCCGTTACTCGCTGAGCCGCTCCTTCAGCCGTTACTCGCTGAGCCTCTCCTTCAGCCGTTACTCGCTGAGCCTCTCCTTCAGCCCTTACTCGCTGAGCCTCTCCTTCAGCCCTTACTCGCTGAGCCTCTCCTTCAGCCTTTACTCGCTGAGCCTCTCCTTCAGCCTTTACTCGCTGAGCCGCTCCTTCAGCCTTTACTCGCTGAGCCTCTCCTTCAGCTGTTACTCTCTGAGCCTATCCTTCAGCCGTTACTCGCTGAGCCTCTCCTTCAGCCCTTACTCGCTGAGCCTCTCCTTCAGCCTTTACTCGCTGAGCCTCTCCTTCAGCCTTTACTCGCTGAGCCTCTCCTTCAGCCGTTACTCGCTGAGCCTCTCCTTCAGCCATTACTCGCTGAGCCTCTCCTTCAGCCCTTACTCGCTGAGCCTCTCCTCCAGCCGTTACTCGCTGAGCCTCTCCTCCAGCCTTTACTCGCTGAGCCTCTCCTTCAGCCCTTACTCGCTGAGCCTCTCCTCCAGCCGTTACTCGATGAGCAGCTCCTTCAGCCTTTACTCGCTGAGCCTTTCCTTCAGCCGTTACTCGCTGAGCCTCTCCTTCAGCCTTTACTCGCTGAGCCTCTCCTTCAGCCTTTACTCGCTGAGCCTCTCCTTCAGCCGTTACTCGCTGAGCCTCTCCTTCAGCCTTTACTCGCTGAGCCGCTGCTTCAGCAATTACTCGCTGAGCCGCTCCTTCAGCATTTACTCGCTGAGCCTTTCCTTCAGCCATTACTCGCTGAGCCTTTCCTTCAGCCGTCTCTCGCTGAGCCTCTCCTTCAGCTGTTACTCGCTGAGCCTCTACTTTAGCCGTTACTCGCAGAGCCTCTCCTTCAGCCGTTACTCGCTGAGTCGCTCCTTCAGCCGTTACTTGATGAGCCTCTCCTTCTGCCGTTACTCACTGAGCCTCTCCTTCAGCCTTTACTCGCTGCGCCTCTCCTTCAGCCCTTACTCGCTGAGCCGCTCCTTCAGCCTTTACTCGCTGAGCCTTTCCTTAAGCCGTTACTTGCTGAGCCTCTCCTTCCGCCTTTACTCGCTGAGCCGCTCCTTCAGCCCTTACTCGCTGAGCGGCTCCTTCAGCCGTTACTCGCTGAGCCTCTCGTTCAGCCTTTACTCGCTGAGCCTCTCCTTCAGCCTTTACCCGCTGAGCCTCTCCTTCAGCCGTTACTCGCTGAGCCTCTCCTTCAGCCTTTATTCGCTGAGCCTCTCCTTCAGTCCTTACTCGCTGAGCCTCTCCTTCAGCCTTACTCGCTGAGCCTCTCCTTCAGCCTTTACTCGCTGAGCCGCTCCTTCAGCCCTTACTCGCTGAGCCTCTCCTTCAGCCTTTACTCGCTGAGCCTCTCCTTCAGTCTTTACTCGCTGAGCCTCTCCTTCAGCCTTTACTTGCTGAGCCGCTCCTTCAGCCCTTACTCGCTGAGCCTCTCCTTCAGCTTTTACTCACTGAGCCGCTCCTTCAGCCTTCACTCACTAATCCACTCCTTCAGCCTTTACTCGCGGAGCCTCTCCAGCCGTTACTCGCTGAGCCTCTCCCTCAGCCTTTACTCGCTGAGCCGCTCCTTCAGCCTTTACTCACTGAGCATCTCCTTCAGCCTTTACTCGCTGAGCCTCTCCTTCAGCCTTTACTCGCTGAGCCTCTCCTTCAGCCCTTACTCGCTGAGCCTCTCCATCAGCCTTTACTCGCTGAGCCTCTCCTTCAGCCGTTACTCGCTGAGCCTCTCCTTCAGCCTTTACTCGCTGAGCCGCTCCTTCAGCCGTTACTCGCTGAGCCTCTCCTTCAGCCCTTACTCGCTGAGCCTCTCCTCCAGCCGTTACTCGCTGAGCCGCTCCTTCAGCCTTTACTCGCTGAGCCGCTCCTTCAGCCATTACTCGCTGAGCCTCTCCTTCAGCCTTTACTCACTGAGCCTTTCCTTCAGCCTTTACTCGCTGACCCGCTCCTTCAGCCGTTACTCGCTGAGCCGCTCCTTCAGCCCTTACTCGCTGAGCCTCTCCTTCAGCCGTTACTCGCTGAGCCGCTCCTTCAGCCGTTACTCGCTGAGCCGCTCCTTCAGCCTTTACTCGCTGAGCCGCTCCTTCAGCCATTACTCGCTGAGCCGCTCCTTCAGCCCTTACTCGCTGAGCCTCTCCTTCAGCCTTTACTCGCTGAGCCTCTCCTTCAGCCGTTACTCGCTGAGCCTCTCCTTTAGCCTTTACTCACTGAGCCGCTCCTTCAGCCGTTACTCGCTGAGACACTCCTTCAGCCTTTACTCGCTGAGCCTCTCCTTCAGCCGTTACTCGCTGAGCCTCTCCTTCAACCGTTACTCGCTGAGCCTCTCCTTCAGCCGTTACTCGCTGAGCCTGTCCTTCAGCCGTTACTCGCTGAGCCTCTCCTTCAGCCTTTACTCGCTGAGCCTCTCCTTCAGCCTTTACTCGCTGAGCCTCTCCTTCAGCCTTTACTCGCTGAGCCGCTCCTTCAGCCATTACTCGCTGAGAATCTCCTTCAGCCTTTACTCGCTGAGCCTCTCCTTCAGCCATTACTCGCTGAGCCTCTCCTTCAGCCGTTACTCGCTGAGCCTCTCCTTCAGCCGTTACTCGCTGAGCCGCTCCTTCAGCCGTTACTCGCTGAGCCTCTCCTTCAGCCGTTACTCGCTGAGCCTCTCCTTCAGCCCTTACTCGCTGAGCCTCTCCTTCAGCCCTTACTCGCTGAGCCTCTCCTTCAGCCTTTACTCGCTGAGCCTCTCCTTCAGCCTTTACTCGCTGAGCCGCTCCTTCAGCCTTTACTCGCTGAGCCTCTCCTTCAGCTGTTACTCGATGAGCCTATCCTTCAGCCGTTACTCGCTGAGCCTCTCCTTCAGCCCTTACTCGCTGAGCCTCTCCTTCAGCCTTTACTCGCTGAGCCTCTCCTTCAGCCTTTACTCGCTGAGCCTCTCCTTCAGCCATTTCTCGCTGAGCCTCTCCTTCAGCCGTTACTCGCTGAGCCTCTCCTTCAGCCCTTACTCGCTGAGCCGCTCCTCCAGCCTTTACTCGCTGAGCCTCTCCTCCAGCCTTTACTCGCTGAGCCTCTCCTTCAGCCCTTACTCGCTGAGCCTCTCCTCCAGCCGTTACTCGCTGAGCCGCTCCTTCAGCCTTTACTCGCTGAGCCTTTCCTTCAGCCGTTACTCGCTGAGCCTCTCCTTCAGCCTTTACTCGCTGAGCCTCTCCTTCAGCCTTTACTCGCTGAGCCTCTCCTTCAGCCGTTACTCGCTGAGCCTCTCCTTCAGCCGTTACTCGCTGAGCCTCTCCTTCAGCCGTTACTCGCTGAGCCTCTCCTTCAGCCCTTACTCGCTGAGACTCTCCATCAGCCTTTACTCGCTGAGCCTCTCCTTCAGCCGTTACTCGCTGAGCCTCTCCTTCAGCCTTTACTCGCTGAGCCGCTCCTTCAGCCGTTACTCGCTGAGCCTCTCCTTCAGCCCTTACTCGCTGAGCCTCTCCTTCAGCCGTTACTCGCTGAGCCGCTCCTTCAGCCTTTACTCGCTGATCCGCTCCTTCAGCCATTACTCGCTGAGCCTCTCCTTCAGCCTTTACTCACTGAGCCTTTCCTTCAGCCTTTACTCGCTGAGCCGCTCCTTCAGCCGTTACTCGCTGAGCCGCTCCTTCAGCCCTTACTCGCTGAGCCTCTCCTTCAGCCGTAACTCGCTGAGCCGCTCCTTCAGCCGTTACTCGCTGAGCCGCTCCTTCAGCCTTTACTCGCTGAGCCGCTCCTTCAGCCCTTACTCGCTGAGCCTCTCCTTCAGCCTTTACTCGCTGAGCCTCTCCTTCAGCCGTTACTCGCTGAGCCTCTCCTTCAGCCTTTACTCGCTGAGCCGCTCCTTCAGCCGTTACTCGCTGAGCCGCTCCTTCAGCCTTTACTCGCTGAGCCTCTCCTTCAGCCGTTACTCGCTGAGCCTCTCCTTCAGCCGTTACTCGCTGTGCCTCTCCTTCAGCCGTTACTCGCTGAGCCTGTCCTTCAGCCGTTACTCGCTGAGCCTCTCCTTCAGCCTTTACTCGCTGAGCCTCTCCTTCAGCCTTTACTCGCTGAGCCTCTCCTTCAGCCTTTACTCGCTGAGCCGCTCCTTCAGCCGTTACTCGCTGAGAATCTCCTTCAGCCTTTACTCGCTGAGCCTCTCCCTCAGCCATTACTCGCTGAGCCTCTCCTTCAGCCATTACTCGCTGAGCCTCTCCTTCAGCCGTTACTCGCTGAGCCGCTCCTTCAGCCGTTACTCGCTGAGCCTCTCCTTCAGCCGTTACTCGCTGAGCCTCTCCTTCAGCCCTTACTCGCTGAGCCTCTCCTTCAGCCCTTACTCGCTGAGCCTCTCCTTCAGCCTTTACTCGCTGAGCCTCTCCTTCAGCCTTTACTCGCTGAGCCGCTCCTTCAGCCTTTACTCGCTGAGCCTCTCCTTCAGCTGTTACTCTCTGAGCCTATCCTTCAGCCGTTACTCGCTGAGCCTCTCCTTCAGCCCTTACTCGCTGAGCCTCTCCTTCAGCCTTTACTCGCTGAGCCTCTCCTTCAGCCTTTACTCGCTGAGCCTCTCCTTCAGCCGTTACTCGCTGAGCCTCTCCTTCAGCCATTACTCGCTGAGCCTCTCCTTCAGCCCTTACTCGCTGAGCCTCTCCTCCAGCCGTTACTCGCTGAGCCTCTCCTCCAGCCTTTACTCGCTGAGCCTCTCCTTCAGCCCTTACTCGCTGAGCCTCTCCTCCAGCCGTTACTCGATGAGCAGCTCCTTCAGCCTTTACTCGCTGAGCCTTTCCTTCAGCCGTTACTCGCTGAGCCTCTCCTTCAGCCTTTACTCGCTGAGCCTCTCCTTCAGCCTTTACTCGCTGAGCCTCTCCTTCAGCCGTTACTCGCTGAGCCTCTCCTTCAGCCATTACTCGCTGAGCCTCTCCTTCAGCCGTTACTCGCTGAGCCTCTCCTTCAGCCGTTACTCGCTGAGCCGGTCATTCAGCCGTTACTCGCTGAGCCTCTCCTTCAGCCTTTACTCGCTGAGCCTCTCCTTCAGCCTTTACTCGCTGAGCCTCTCCTTCAGCCTTTACTCGCTGAGCCTCTCCTTCAGCCATTACTCGCTGAGCCTCTCCTTCAGCCGTTACTCGCTGAGCCTCTCCTTCAGCCGTTACTCTATGAGCCGCTCCTTCAGCCATTACTCGCTGAGCCTCTCCTTCAGCCGTTACTCGCTGAGCCTCTCTTTCAGCCCTTACTCGCTGAGCCTCTCCTTCAGCCCTTACTCGCTGAGCCTCTCCTTCAGCCTTTACTCGCTGAGCCTCTCCTTCAGCCTTTACTCGCTGAGCCGCTCCTTCAGCCTTTACTCGCTGAGCCTCTCCTTCAGCTGTTACTCGCTGAGCCTATCCTTCAGCCGTTACTCGCTGAGCCTCTCCTTCAGCCCTTACTCGCTGAGCCTCTCCTTCAGCCTTTACTCGCTGCGCCTCTCCTTCAGCCTTTACTCGCTGAGCCTCTCCTTCAGCCGTTACTCGCTGAGCCTCTCCTTCAGCCGTTACTCGCTGAGCCTCTCCTTCAGCCCTTACTCGCTGAGCCTCTCCTCCAGCCGTTACTCGCTGAGCCTCTCCTCCAGCCTTTACTTGCTGAGCCTCTCCTTGAGCCCTTACTCGCTGAGCCTCTCCTCCAGCCGTTACTCGCTGAGCCGCTCCTTCAGCCTTTACTCGCTGAGCCTTTCCTTCAGCCGTTACTCGCTGAGCCTATCCTTCAGCCTTTACTCGCTGAGCCTCTCCTTCAGCCTTTACTCGCTGAGCCTCTCCTTCAGCCGTTACTCGCTGAGCCTCTCCTTCAGCCGTTACTCGCTGAGCCTCTCCTTCAGCTGTTACTCGCTGAGCCTCTCCTTCAGCCTTTACTCGCTGAGCCGGTCATTCAGCCGTTACTCGCTGAGCCTCTCCTTCAGCCTTTACTCGCTGAGCCTCTCCTTCAGCCTTTACTCGCTGAGCCTCTCCTTCAGCCTTTATTCGCTGAGCCTCTCCTTCAGCCTTTATTCGCTGAGCCTCTGCATCAGCCTTTACTCGCTGAGCGTCTCCTTCAGCCTTTACTCGCTGAGCCTCTCCTTCAGCTGTTACTCGCTGAGCCTCTCCTTCAGCCGTTACTCGCTGAGCCTCTCCTTCAGCCGTTACTCGCTGAGCTTCTTTTTCAGCCTTTACTCGCTGTGCCTCTCCTTCAGCCTTTACTCGCTGAGCCTCTCCTTCAGCATTTACTTGCTGAGCCTCTCCTTCAGCCGTTACTCGCTGAGCCTCTCCTTCAGCCGTTACTCGCTGAGCCGCTCCTTCAGCCATTACTCGCTGAGCCGCTCCTTCAGCCATTACTCGCTGAGCCTCTCCTTCAGCCTTTACTCGCTGAGCCGCTCCTTCAGCCGTTACTCGCTGAGCCGCTCCTTCAGCCCTTACTCGCTGAGCCGCTCCTTCAGCCGTTACTCGCTGAGCCTCTCCTTCAGCCTTTACACGCTGAGCCTCTCCTTCAGCCCTTACTCGCTGAGCCTCTCCTTCAGCCGTTACTCGCTGAGCATCTCCTTCAGCCTTTACTCGCTGAGCCTCTCCTTCAGCCTTTACTCGCTGAGCCTCTCCCTCAGCCTTTACTCGCTGAGCCTCTCCTTCAGCCGTTACTCGATTAGCCTCTCCTTCAGCCGTTACTCGCTGAGCCTCTCCTTCAGCCTTTACTCGCTGAGCCTCTCCTTCAGCCTTTAATCGCTGATCCTCTCCTTCAGCCTTTACTCGCTGATCCACTCCTTCAGCCGTTACTCGCTGAGCCTCTTCTTCTCTCCTTCAGCCTTTACTCGCTGAGCCTCTCCTTCAGCCTTTACTCGCTGAGCCTCTCCTTCAGCCTTTACTCGCTGAGCCTCTCCTTCAGCTTTTACTCGCTGAGCCTCTCCTTCAGCCTTTACTCGCTGATCCTCTCCTTCAGCCTTTACTCGCTGAGCCGCTCCTTCAGCCTTTACTCGCTGAGCCTCTCCTTCAGCCGTTACTCGCTGAGCCTCTCCTTCAGCCTTTACTCGCTGAGCCGCTCCTTCAGCCCTTACTCGCTGAACCGCTCCTTCAGCCTTTACTCGCTGAGCCTTTCCTTCAGCCGTCACTCGCTGAGCCTCTCCTTCAGCCGTCTCTCGCTGAGCCTCTCCTTCAGCCGTTACTCGCTGAGCCTCTACTTTAGCCGTTACTCGCTGAGCCTCTCCTTCAGCCGTTACTCGCTGAGCCGCTCCTTCAGCCGTTACTCGCTGAGAATCTCCTTCAGCCTTTACTCGCTGAGCCTCTCCTTCAGCCATTACTCGCTGAGCCTCTCCTTCAGCCGTTACTCGCTGAGCCTCTCCTTCAGCCGTTACTCGCTGAGCCGCTCCTTCAGCCGTTACTCGCTGAGCCTCTCCTTCAGCCGTTACTCGCTGAGCCTCTCCTTCAGCCCTTACTCGCTGAGCCTCTCCTTCAGCCCATACTCGCTGAGCCTCTCCTTCAGCCTTTACTCGCTGAGCCTCTCCTTCAGCCTTTACTCGCTGAGCCGCTCCTTCAGCCTTTACTCGCTGAGCCTCTCCTTCAGCTGTTACTCGCTGAGCCTATCCTTCAGCCGTTACTCGCTGAGCCTCTCCTTCAGCCCTTACTCGCTGAGCCTCTCCTTCAGCCTTTACTCGCTGAGCCTCTCCTTCAGCCTTTACTCGCTGAGCCTCTCCTTCAGCCATTACTCGCTGAGAAACTCCTTCAGCCGTTACTCGCTGAGCCTCTCCTTCAGCCCTTACTCGCTGAGCCTCTCCTCCAGCCGTTACTCGCTGAGCCTCTCCTCCAGCCTTTACTCGCTGAGCCTCTCCTTCAGCCCTTACTCGCTGAGCCTCTCCTCCAGCCGTTACTCACTGAGCCGCTCCTTCAGCCTTTACTCGCTGAGCCTTTCCTTCAGCCGTTACTCGCTGAGCCGCTCCTTCAGCCTTTACTCGCTGAGCCTTTCCTTCAGCCGTTACTCGCTGAGCCTCTCCTTCAGCCTTTACTCGCTGAGCCTCTCCTTCAGCCTTTACTCGCTGAGCCTCTCCTTCAGCCGTTACTCGCTGAGCCTCTCCTTCAGCCGTTACTCGCTGAGCCTCTCCTTCAGCCGTTACTCGCTGAGCCTCTCCTTCAGCCCTTACTCGCTGAGCCTCTCCATCAGCCTTTACTCGCTGAGCCTTTCCTTCAGCCGTTACTCGCTGAGCCTCTCCTTCAGCCTTTACTCGCTGAGCCGCTCCTTCAGCCGTTACTCGCTGAGCCGCTCCTTCAGCCCTTACTCGCTGAGCCTCTCCTTCAGCCGTTACTCGCTGAGCCGCTCCTTCAGCCTTTACTCGCTGAGCCGCTCCTTCAGCCATTACTCGCTGAGCCTCTCCTTCAGCCTTTACTCGCTGAGCCTTTCCTTCAGCCTTTACTCGCTGAGCCGCTCCTTCAGCCGTTACTCGCTGAGCCGCTCCTTCAGCCCTTACTCGCTGAGCCTCTCCTTCAGCCGTAACTCGCTGAGCCGCTCCTTCAGCCTTTACTCGCTGAGCCGCTCCTTCAGCCGTTACTCGCTGAGCCGCTCCTTCAGCCCTTACTCGCTGAGCCTCTCCTTCAGCCTTTACTCGCTGAGCCTCTCCTTCAGCCGTTACTCGCTGAGCCTCTCTTTCAGCCTTTACTCGCTGAGCCGCTCCTTCAGCCTTTACTCGCTGAGCCTCTCCTTCAGCCGTTACTCGCTGAGCCTCTCCTTCAGCCGTTACTCGCTGAGCCTCTCCTTCAGCCGTTACTCGCTGAGCCTGTCCTTCAGCCGTTACTCGCTGAGCCTCTCCTTCAGCCTTTACTCGCTGAGCCTCTCCTTCAGCCTTTACTCGCTGAGCCTCTCCTTCAGCCTTTACTCGCTGAGCCGCTCCTTCAGCCGTTACTCGCTGAGAATCTCCTTCAGCCTTTACTCGCTGAGCCTCTCCTTCAGCCATTACTCGCTGAGCCTCTCCTTCAGCCATTACTTGCTGAGCCTCTCCTTCAGCCGTTACTTGCTGAGCCGCTCCTTCAGCCGTTACTCGCTGAGCCTCTCCTTCAGCCGTTACTCGCTGAGCCTCTCCTTCCACCCTTACTCGCTGAGCCTCTCCTTCAGCCCTTACTCGCTGAGCCTCTCCTTCAGCCTTTACTCGCTGAGCCTCTCCTTCAGCCTTTACTCGCTGAGCCGCTCCTTCAGCCTTTACTTGCTGAGCCTCTCCTTCAGCTGTTACTCGCTGAGCCTATCCTTCAGCCGTTACTCGCTGAGCCTCTCCTTCAGCCCTTACTCGCTGAGCCTCTCCTTCAGCCGTTACTCGCTGAGCCTCTCCTTCAGCCTTTACTCGCTGAGCCTCTCCTTCAGCCGTTACTCGCTGAGCCTCTCCTTCAGCCATTACTCGCTGAGCCTCTCCTTCAGCCCTTACTCGCTGAGCCTCTCCTCCAGCCTTTACTCGCTGAGCCTCTCCTTCAGCCCTTACTCGCTGAGCCTCTCCTCCAGCCGTTACTCGCTGAGCCGCTCCTTCAGCCTTTACTCGCTGAGCCTTTCCTACAGCCGTTACTCGCTGAGCCTCTCCTTCAGCCTTTACTCGCTGAGCCTCTCCTTCAGCCTTTACTCGCTGAGCCTCTCCTTCAGCCGTTACTCGCTGAGCCTCTCCTTCAGCCATTACTCGCTGAGCCTCTCCTTCAGCCGTTACTCGCTGAGCCTCTCCTTCAGCCTTTACTCGCTGAGCCGGTCATTCAGCCGTTACTCGCTGAGCCTCTCCTTCAGCCTTTACTCGCTGAGCCTCTCCTTCAGCCTTTACTCGCTGAGCCTCTCCTTCAGCCTTTATTCGCTGAGCCTCTCCTTCAGCCTTTACTCGCTGAGCGTCTCCTTCAGCCTTTACTCGCTGAGCCTCTCCTTCAGCCTTTACTCGCTGAGCCTCTCCTTCAGCCATTACTCGCTGAGCCTCTCCTTCAGCCGTTACTCGCTGAGCCTCTCCTTCAGCCGTTACTCTCTGAGCCGCTCCTTCAGCCATTACTCGCTGAGCCTCTCCTTCAGCCGTTACTCGCTGAGCCTCTCTTTCAGCCCTTACTCGCTGAGCCTCTCCTTCAGCCCTTACTCGCTGAGCCTCTCCTTCAGCCTTTACTCGCTGAGCCTCTCCTTCAGCCTTTACTCGCTGAGCCGCTCCTTCAGCCTTTACTCGCTGAGCCTCTCCTTCAGCTGTTACTCGCTGAGCCTATCCTTCAGCCGTTACTCGCTGAGCCTCTCCTTCAGCCCTTACTCGCTGAGCCTCTCCTTCAGCCTTTACTCGCTGAGCCTCTCCTTCAGCCTTTACTCGCTGAGCCTCTCCTTCAGCCGTTACTCGCTGAGCCTCTCCTTCAGCCGTTATTCGCTGAGCCTCTCCTTCAGCCCTTACTCGCTGAGCCTCTCCTCCAGCCGTTACTCGCTGAGCCTCTCCTCCAGCCTTTACTTGCTGAGCCTCTCCTTGAGCCCTTACTCGCTGAGCCTCTCCTCCAGCCGTTACTCGCTGAGCCGCTCCTTCAGCCTTTACTCGCTGAGCCTTTCCTTCAGCCGTTACTCGCTGAGCCTATCCTTCAGCCTTTACTCGCTGAGCCTCTCCTTCAGCCTTTACTCGCTGAGCCTCTCCTTCAGCCGTTACTCGCTGAGCCTCTCCTTCAGCCGTTACTCGCTGAGCCTATCCTTCAGCCTTTACTCGCTGAGCCTCTCCTTCAGCCTTTACTCGCTGAGCCTCTCCTTCAGCCTTTACTCGCTGAGCCTCTCCTTCAGCCTTTACTCGCTGAGCCGGTCATTCAGCCGTTACTCGCTGAGCCTCTCCTTCAGCCTTTACTCGCTGAGCCTCTCCTTCAGCCTTTACTCGCTGATCCTCTCCTTCAGCCTTTATTCGCTGAGCCTCTCCTTCAGCCTTTACTCGCTGAGCCTCTCCTTCAGCATTTACTTGCTGAGCCTCTCCTTCAGCCGTTACTCGCTGAGCCTCTGCTTCAGCTGTTACTCGCTGAGCCGCTCCTTCAGCCATTACTCGCTGAGCCTCTCCTTCAGCCTTTACTCGCTGAGCCGCTCCTTCAGCCGTTACTCGCTGAGCCGCTCCTTCAGCCCTTACTCGCTGAGCCGCTCCTTCAGCCGTTACTCGCTGAGCCTCTCCTTCAGCCTTTACACGCTGAGCATCTCCTTCAGCCCTTACTCGCTGAGCCTCTCCTTCAGCCGTTACTCGCTGAGCATCTCCTTCAGCCTTTACTCGCTGAGCCTCTCCTTCAGCCTTTACTCGCTGAGCCTCTCCCTCAGCCTTTACTCGCTGAGCCTCTCCTTCAGCCGTTACTCGATTAGCCTCTCCTTCAGCCGTTACTCGCTGAGCCTCTCCTTCAGCCTTTACTCGCTGAGCCTCTCCTTCAGCCTTTAATCGCTGATCCTCTCCTTCAGCCTTTACTCGCTGATCCATCCTTCAGCCGTTACTCGCTGAGCCTCTTCTTCTCTCCTTCAGCCTTTACTCGCTGAGCCTCTCCTTCAGCCTTTACTCGCTGAGCCTCTCCTTCAGCCTTTACTCGCTGAGCCTCTCCTTCAGCCTTTACTCGCTGAGCCTCTCCTTCAGCCTTTACTCGCTGATCCTCTCCTTCAGCCTTTACTCACTGAGCCGCTCCTTCAGCCTTTACTCGCTGAGCCTCTCCTTCAGCCGTTACTCGCTGAGCCTCTCCTTCAGCCTTTACTCGCTGAGCCGCTCCTTCAGCCCTTACTCGCTGAACCGCTCCTTCAGCCTTTACTCGCTGAGCCTTTCCTTCAGCCGTCACTCGCTGAGCCTCTCCTTCAGCCGTCTCTCGCTGAGCCTCTCCTTCAGCCGTTACTCGCTGAGCCTCTACTTTAGCCGTTACTCGCTGAGCCTCTCCTTCAGCCGTTACTCGCTGAGCCGCTCCTTCAGCCGTTACTCGCTGAGCCTCTCCTTCAGCCTTTACTCGCTGAGCCTCTCCTTCAGCCTTTACTCGCTGAGCCTCTCCTTCAGCCCTTACTCGCTGAGCCGCTCCTTCAGCCTTTACTCGCTGAGCCTTTCCTTCAGCCGTTACTCGCTGAGCCTCTCCTTCCGCCTTTACTCGCTGAGCCGCTCATTCAGCCTTTACTCGCTGAGCCGCTCCTTCAGCCTTTACTTGCTGACCTCTCCTTCAGCCTTTACTCGCTGAGCCTCTCCTTCAGCCTTTACTCGCTGAGCCTCTCCTTCAGCCGATACTCGCTGAGCCGCCCCTTCAGCCTTTACTCGCTGAGCCTCTCCTTCAGCCGTTACTCGCTGAGCCTCTCCTTCAGCCGTTACTCGCTGAGCCTCTCCTTCAGCCTTTACTCGCTGAGCCGCTACTTCAGCCGTTACTCGCTGAGCCTCTCCTTCAGCTGTTACTCGCTGAGCCTATCCTTCAGCCGTTACTCGCTGAGCCTCTCCTTCAGCCTTTACTCGCTGAGCCTCTCCTTCAGCCGTTACTCGCTGAGCCTGTCTTTCAGCCCTTACTCGCTGAGCCTCTCCTTCAGCCTTTACTCGCTGAGCCTCTCCTTCAGCCTTTACTCGCTGAGCCTGTCCTCCAGCCTTTACTCGCTGAGCCTCTCCTTCAGCCCTTACTCGCTGAGCCTCTCCTCCAGCCGTTACTCGCTGAGCCGCTCCTTCAGCCTTTACTCGCTGAGCCTTTCCTTCAGCCGTTACTCGCTGAGCCTCTCCTTCAGCCTTTACTCGCTGAGCCTCTCCTTCAGCCTTTACTCGCTGAGCCTCTCCTTCAGCCGTTACTCGCTGAGCCTCTCCTTCAGCCGTTACTCGCTGAGCCTCTCCTTCAGCCGTTACTCGCTGAGCCTCTCCTTCAGCCTTTACTCGCTGAGCCGGTCATTCAGCCGTTACTCGCTGAGCCTCTCCTTCAGCCTTTACACGCTGAGCCTCTCCTTCAGCCTTTACTCGCTGAGCCTCTCCTTCAGCCTTTATTCGCTGAGCCTCTCCTTCAGCCTTTACTCGCTGAGCGTCTCCTTCAGCCTTTACTCGCTGAGCCTCTCCTTCAGCTGTTACTCGCTGAGCCTCTCCTTCAGCCGTTTCTCGCTGAACCTCTCCTTCAGCCGTTACTCGCTGAGCCTCTTTTTCAGCCTTTACTCGCTGTGCCTCTCCTTCAGCCTTTACTCGCTGAGCCTCTCTTTCAGCATTAACTTGCTGAGCCTCTCCTTCAGCCCTTACTCGCTGAGCCTCTCCTTCAGCTGTTACTCGCTGAGCCGCTCCTTCAGCCATTACTCGCTGAGCCTCTCCTTCAGCCTTTACTCGCTGAGCTGCTCCTTCAGCCGTTACTCGCTGAGCCGCTCCTTCAGCCCTTACTCGCTGAGCCGCTCCTTCAGCCGTTACTCGCTGAGCCTCTCCTTCAGCCTTTACACGCTGAGCCTCTCCTTCAGCCCTTACTCGCTGAGCCTCTCCTTCAGCCGTTACTCGCTGAGCATCTCCTTCAGCCTTTTCTCGCTGAGCCTCTCCTTCAGCCTTTACTCGCTGAGCCTCTCCTTCAGCCTTTACTCGCTGATCCACTCCTTCAGCCGTTACTCGCTGAGTCTCTTCTTCAGCCTTTACTCGCTGAGCCTCTCCTTCAGCCTTTACTCGCTGAGCCTCTCCTTCAGCCTTTACTCGCTGAGCCTCTCCTTCAGCCTTTACTCGCTGAGCCTCTCCTTCAGCCTTTACTCGCTGAGCCTCTCCTTCAGCCTTTACTCGCTGAGCCTCACCTTCAGGCTTTACTCGCTGATCGACTCCTTCAGCCTTTACTCGCTGAGCCTCTCCTTCAGCCTTTACTCGCTGAACCACTCCTTCAGCCGTTACTCGCTGAGCCTCTCCTTCAGCCGTTACTCACTGAGCCTCTCCTTCAGCCGTTACTCGCTGAGCTTCTTCAGCCGTTACTCGCTCAGCCTCTCCTTCAGCCTTTACTCGCTGAGCCTCTCCTTCAGCCTTTACTCGCTGAGCCTCTCCTTCAGCCTTTACTCGCTGAGCCTCTCCTTCAGCCTTTACTCGCTGAGCCTCTCCTTCAGCCTTTACTCGCTGAGCCTCTCCTTCAGCCTTTACTCGCTGATCCTCTCTTTCAGCCTTTACTCGCTGAGCCGCTCCTTCAGCCTTTACTCGCTGAGCCCCTCCTTCAGCCGTTACTCGCTGAGCCGCTCCTTCAGCCCTTACTCGCTGAACCGCTCCTTCAGCCTTTACTCGCTGAGCCTTTCCTTCAGCCGTCACTCGCTGAGCCTCTCCTTCAGCCGTCTCTCGCTGAGCCTCTCCTTCAGCCGTTACTCGCTGAGCCTCTACTTTAGCCGTTACTCGCTGAGCCTCTCCTTCAGCCGTTACTCGCTGAGCCGCTCCTTCAGCCGTTACTCGCTGAGCCTCTCCTTCAGCCTTTACTCGCTGAGCCTCTCCTTCAGCCTTTACTCGCTGAGCCTCTCCTTCAGCCCTTACTCGCTGAGCCGCTCCTTCAGCCTTTACTCACTGAGCCTTTCCTTCAGCCGTTACTCGCTGAGCCTCTCCTTCCGCCTTTACTCGCTGAGCCGCTCATTCAGCCTTTACTCGCTGAGCCGCATCTTCAGCCTTTACTTGCTGACCTCTCCTTCAGCCTTTACTCGCTGAGCCTCTCCTTCAGCCTTTACTCGCTGAGCCTCTCCTTCAGCCGATACTCGCTGAGCCGCCCCTTCAGCCTTTACTCGCTGAGCCTCTCCTTCAGCCGTTACTCGCTGAGCCTCTCCTTCAGCCGTTACTCGCTGAGCCTGTCCTTCAGCCATTACTCGCTGAGCCTCTCCTTCAGCCTTTACTCACTGAGCCTCTCCTTCAGCCTTTACTCCATGAGCCTCTCCTTCAGCCTTTACTCGCTGAGCCGCTCCTTCAGCCGTTACTCGCTGAGAATCTCCTTCAGCCTTTACTCGCTGAGCCTCTCCTTCAGCCATTACTCGCTGAGCCTCTCCTTCAGCCGTTACTCGCTGAGCCTCTCCTTCAGCCGTTACTCGCTGAGCCTCTCCTTCAGCCGTTACTCGCTGAGCCTCTCCTTCAGCCGTTACTCGCTGAGCTTCTTCAGCCGTTACTCGCTGAGCCTCTCCTTCAGCCTTTACTCGCTGAGCCTCTCCTTCAGCCTTTACTCGCTGAGCCTCTCCTTCAGCCTTTACACGCTGAGCCTCTCCTTCAGCCTTTACTCACTGAGCCTCTCCTTCAGCCTTTACTCGCTGAGCCTCTCCTTCAGCCTTTACTCGCTGATCCTCTCCTTCAGCCTTTACTCGCTGAGCCGCTCCTTCAGCCTTTACTCGCTGAGCCTCTCCTTCAGCCGTTACTCGCTGAGCCTCTCCTTCAGCCTTTACTCGCTGAGCCGCTCCTTCAGCCCTTACTCGCTGAGCCTCTCCTTCAGCCGTCTCTCGCTGAGCCTCTCCTTCAGCCGTTACTCGCTGAGCCTCTACTTTAGCCCTTACTCGCTGAGCCGCTCCTTCAGCCTTTACTCGCTGAGCCTTTCCTTCAGCCGTTACTCGCTGAGCCTCTCCTTCCGCCTTTACTCGCTGAGCCGCTCATTCAGCCTTTACTCGCTGAGCCGCTCCTTCAGCCTTTACTTGCTGACCTCTCCTTCAGCCTTTACTCGCTGAGCCTCTCCTTCAGCCTTTACTCGCTGAGCCTCTCCTTCAGCCGATACTCACTGATCCTCTCATTGAGCCCTTACTCGCTGAGCCGCTCCTTCAGCCCTTACTCGCTGAGCCGCTCCTTTAGCCGTTTCTCGCTGAGCCTCTCCTTCAGCTGTTACTCGCTGAGCCTCTCCTTCAGCCCTTACTCGCTGAGCCTCTCCTTCAGCCCTTACTCGCTGAGCCTCTCCTTCAGCCTTTACTCGCTGAGCCTCTCCTTCAGCCTTTACTCGCTGAGCCGCTCCTTCAGCTCTTACTCGCTGAGCCTCTCCTTCAGCCTTTACTCGCTGAGCCTCTCCTTCAGCCTTTACTCGCTGAGCCTCTCCTTCAGCCTTTACTCGCTGAGCCGCTCCTTCAGCCCTTACTCGCTGAGCCTCTCCTTCAGCCTTTACTCGCTGAGCCGCTCCTTCAGCCTTCACTCACTGATCCACTCTGTAAATAAATAACCTCTACTGCATACGTAGGGACCGTCTCCGTACTCGGATCACACCTCCGGAGGCCTTTCCCACTGTTACAGCCCTGGAAAAGTACGAGCAGCTCGGAGGAGAAATAATTGAGTCTGACACCAGTGTGCGTCAAAAATCTCTCCTGTTTATTAGGCGTTTACAGTCACGTTATATAGGCCTTGAAACAAAGGTGAATATTTGCCAATTTCCATTTCCCTTATTTTGTGCTTATGTTAGACATAACATGTCATTAAATCATTTATTTGGAAACTCCCGTACATCACATGATTCAAGATTAAATTGCTGAGACCGTACATAAGTTCCCGTTTGTGCCTTATTTGGTCAATACTTCCTATTTCAGTTCAGAAGTCCAGCCAACATTAAATTCATAAAAAGGGTAGTTGAAAAAAAGGTTAGTTAATTTTATACTACTAAGCAGAATGGCAGTGTTAGCATAAAATGGTTATACAGCAGACAAAATGGAGTCACCCCTGATATACACATTATCACACTCCTTCAGCCATTACTCACTGAGCCTCTCCTCCAGCCGTTACTCGCTGAGCCTCTCCTTCAGCCTTTACTCGCTGAGCCGCTCCTTCAGCCTTTACTCGCTGAGCATCTCCTTCAGCCTTTACTTGCTGAGCCTCTCCTTCAGCCTTTACTCGTTGAGCCTCTCCTTCAGCCCTTACTCGCTGAGCCTCTCCATCAGCCTTTACTCGCTGAGCCTCTCCTTCAGCCCTTACTTGCTGAGCCGCTCCTTCAGCCTTTACTCGCTGAGCCGCTCCTTCAGCCTTTACTCGCTGAGCCTCTACTTCAGCCGTTACTCGCTGAGCCTCTCCTTCAGCCTTTACTCGCTGAGCCTCTCCTTCAGTCGTTACTCGCTGAACCTCTTCTTCAGCCTTTACTCGCTGAGCCTCTCCTTCAGCCTTTACTCGCTGAGCCTCTCCTTCAGCCGTTACTCGCTGAGCCGCTCCTTCAGCCTTTACTAGCGGAGCCTCTCCTTCAGCCCTTACTCGCTGAGCCGCTCCTTCAGCCTTTACTTGCTGAGCCGCTCCTTCAGCCCTTACTCGCTGAGCCTCTCTTTCAGCCTTTTCTCGCTGAGCCTCTCCTTCAGCCTTTACTCGCTGAGCCTCTCCTTCAGCCGTTACTCGCTGAGCCTCTCCTTCAGCCTTTATTCGCTGAGCCTCTCCTTCAGCCATTACTCGCTGAGCCTCTCCTTCATCCCTTACTCGCTGAGCCTCTCCTTCAGCCTTTACTCGCTGAGCCTCTCCTTCAGCCTTTACTCGCTGAGCCTCTGCTTCATCCCTTACTCGCTGAGCCGCTCCTTCAGCCTTTACTCGCTGAGCCTCTCCTTCAGCCTTTACTCGCTGAGCCTCTCCTTCAGCTTTTACTCGCTGAGCCTCTCCTTCAGCCGTTACTCGCTGAGCCTCTCGTTCAGCCTTTACTCGCTGAGCCTCTCCTTCAGCCTTTACTCGCTGAGCCTCTCCTTCAGCTTTTACTCGCTGAGCCTCTCCTTCAGCCTTTACTCGCTGAGCCTCTCCTTCAGCCTTTACTCGCTGAGCCTCTCCTTCAGCCTTTACTCGCTGAGCCTCTCCTTCAGCCTTTACTCGCTGAGCCTCTCCTTCAGCCTTTACTCGCTGAGCCGCTCCTTCAGCCGTTACTCGCTGAGCCTCTCCTTCAGCCTTTACTCGCTGAGCTTCTCCTTCAGCCTTTACTCGCTGAGCCTCTCTTTCAGCCTTTACTCGCTGAGCCTCTCCTTCAGCCTTTACTCGCTGAGCCTCTCCTTCAGCCTTTACTCGCTGAGCCTCTCCTTCAGCCTTTACTCGCTGAGCCTCTCCTTCAGCCTTTACTCGCTGAGCCTCTCCTTCAGCCTTTACTCGCTGAGCCTCTCCTTCAGCCTTTACTCGCTGAGCCTCTCCTTCAGCCTTTACTCGCTGAGCCGCTCCTTCAGCCTTTACTCGCTGAGCCTCTCCTTCAGCCTTTACTCGCTGAGCCGCTCCTTCAGCCTTTACTCGCTGAGCCGCTCCTTCAGCCTTTACTCGCTGAGCCTCTCCTTCAGCCTTTACTCGCTGAGCCTCTCCTTCAGCCGATACTCACTGATCCTCTCCTTGAGCCCTTACTCGCTGAGCCGCTCCTTCAGCCCTTACTCGCTGAGCCGCTCCTTCAGCCCTTACTCGCTGAGCCGCTCCTTCAGCCGTTTCTCGCTGAGCCTCTCCTTCAGCTGTTACTCGCTGAGCCTCTCCTTCAGCCCTTACTCGCTGAGCCTCTCCTTCAGCCCTTACTCGCTGAGCCTCTCCTTCAGCCTTTACTCGCTGAGCCTCTCCTTCAGCCTTTACTCGCTGAGCCGCTCCTTCAGCCCTTACTCGCTGAGCCTCTCCTTCAGCCTTTACTCGCTGAGCCTCTCCTTCAGCCTTTACTCGCTGAGCCTCTCCTTCAGCCTTTACTCGCTGAGCCTCTCCTTCAGCCTTTACTCGCTAAGCCTCTCCTTCAGCCTTTACTCGCTGAGCCGCTCCTTCAGCCGTTACTCGCTGAGCCTCTCCTTCAGCCTTTACTCGCTGAGCCTCTCCTTCAGCCTTTACTCGCTGAGCCTCTCTTTCAGCCTTTACTCGCTGAGCCTCTCCTTCAGCCTTTACTCGCTGAGCCTCTCCTTCAGCCTTTACTCGCTGAGCCTCTCCTTCAGCCTTTACTCGCTGAGCCTCTCCTTCAGCCTTTACTCGCTGAGCCTCTCCTTCAGCCTTTACTCGCTGAGCCTCTCCTTCAGCCTTTACTCGCTGAGCCTCTCCTTCAGCCTTTACTCGCTGAGCCGCTCCTTCAGCCTTTACTCGCTGAGCCTCTCCTTCAGCCTTTACTCGCTGAGCCGCTCCTTCAGCCTTTACTCGCTGAGCCGCTCCTTCAGCCTTTACTCGCTGAGCCTCTCCTTCAGCCTTTACTCGCTGAGCCTCTCCTTCAGCCGATACTCACTGATCCTCTCCTTGAGCCCTTACTCGCTGAGCCGCTCCTTCAGCCCTTACTCGCTGAGCCGCTCCTTCAGCCCTTACTCGCTGAGCCGCTCCTTCAGCCCTTACTCGCTGAGCCGCTCCTTCAGCCGTTTCTCGCTGAGCCTCTCCTTCAGCTGTTACTCGCTGAGCCTCTCCTTCAGCCCTTACTCGCTGAGCCTCTCCTTCAGCCCTTACGCGCTGAGCCTCTCCTTCAGCCTTTACTCGCTGAGCCTCTCCTTCAGCCTTTACTCGCTGAGCCGCTCCTTCAGCCCTTACTCGCTGAGCCTCTCCTTCAGCCTTTACTCGCTGAGCCTCTCCTTCAGCCTTTACTCGCTGAGCCTCTCCTTCAGCCTTTACTCGCTGAGCCGCTCCTTCAGCCCTTACTCGCTGAGCCTCTCCTTCAGCCTTTTCTCGCTGAGCCGCTCCTTCAGCCTTCACTCACTGATCCACTCTGTAAATAAATAACCTCTACTGCATACGTAGGGACCGTCTCCGTACTCGGATCACACCTCCGGAGGCCTTTCCCACTGTTACAGCCCTGGAAAAGTACGAGCAGCTCGGAGGAGAAATAATTGAGTCTGACACCAGTGTGCGTCAAAAATCTCTCCTGTTTATTAGGCGTTTACAGTCACGTTATATAGGCCTTGAAACAAAGGTGAATATTTGCCAATTTCCATTTCCCTTATTTTGTGCTTATGTTAGACATAACATGTCATTAAATCATTTATTTGGAAACTCCCGTACATCACATGATTCAAGATTAAATTGCTGAGACCGTACATAAGTTCCCGTTTGTGCCTTATTTGGTCAATACTTCCTATTTCAGTTCAGAAGTCCAGCCAACATTAAATTCATAAAAAGGGTAGTTGAAAAAAAGGTTAGTTAATTTTATACTACTAAGCAGAATGGCAGTGTTAGCATAAAATGGTTATACAGCAGACAAAATGGAGTCACCCCTGATATACACATTATCACACTCCTTCAGCCATTACTCACTGAGCCTCTCCTTCAGCCTTTACTCGCGGAGCCTCTCCAGCCGTTACTCGCTGAGCCTCTCCTTCAGCCTTTACTCGCTGAGCCGCTCCTTCAGCCTTTACTCGCTGAGCATCTCCTTCAGCCTTTACTTGCTGAGCCTCTCCTTCAGCCTTTACTCGTTGAGCCTCTCCTTCAGCCCTTACTCGCTGAGCCTCTCCATCAGCCTTTACTCGCTGAGCCTCTCCTTCAGCCCTTACTCGCTGAGCCGCTCCTTCAGCCTTTACTCGCTGAGCCGCTCCTTCAGCCTTTACTCGCTGAGCCTCTCCTTCAGCCGTTACTCGCTGAGCCTCTCCTTCAGCCTTTACTCGCTGAGCCTCTCCTTCAGTCGTTACTCGCTGAACCTCTTCTTCAGCCTTTACTCGCTGAGCCTCTCCTTCAGCCTTTACTCGCTGAGCCTCTCCTTCAGCCGTTACTCGCTGAGCCGCTCCTTCAGCCTTTACTAGCGGAGCCTCTCCTTCAGCCCTTACTCGCTGAGCCACTCCTTCAGCCTTTACTCGCTGAGCCGCTCCTTCAGCCCTTACTCGCTGAGCCTCTTTCAGCCTTTTCTCGCTGAGCCTCTCTTTCAGCCTTTTCTCGCTGAGCCTCTCCTTCAGCCTTTACTCGCTGAGCCTCTCCTTCAGCCGTTACTCGCTGAGCCTCTCCTTCAGCCTTTACTCGCTGAGCCTCTCCTTCAGCCGTTACTCGCTGAGCCTCTCCTTCATCCCTTACTCGCTGAGCCTCTCCTTCAGCCTTTACTCGCTGAGCCTCTCCTTCAGCCTTTACTCGCTGAGCCTCTGCTTCATCCCTTACTCGCTGAGCCGCTCCTTCAGCCTTTACTCGCTGAGCCTCTCCTTCAGCCTTTACTCGCTGAGCCTCTCGTTCAGCCTTTACTCGCTGAGCCTCTCCTTCAGCTTTTACTCGCTGAGCCTCTCCTTCAGTCGTTACTCGCTGAGCCTCTCGTTCAGCCTTTACTCGCTGAGCCTCTCCTTCAGCCTTTACTCGCTGAGCCTCTCCTTCAGCTTTTACTCGCTGAGCCTCTCCTTCAGCCTTTACTCGCTGAGCCTCTCCTTCAGCCTTTACTCGCTGAGCCTCTCCTTCAGCCTTTACTCGCTGAGCCTCTCCTTCAGCCTTTACTCGCTGAGCCTCTCCTTCAGCCTTTACTCGCTGAGCCGCTCCTTCAGCCGTTACTCGCTGAGCCTCTCCTTCAGCCTTTACTCGCTGAGCCTCTCCTTCAGCCTTTACTCGCTGAGCCTCTCTTTCAGCCTTTACTCGCTGAGCCTCTCCTTCAGCCTTTACTCGCTGAGCCTCTCCTTCAGCCTTTACTCGCTGAGCCTCTCCTTCAGCCTTTACTCGCTGAGCCTCTCCTTCAGCCTTTACTCGCTGAGCCTCTCCTTCAGCCTTTACTCGCTGAGCCTCTCCTTCAGCCTTTACTCGCTGAGCCTCTCCTTCAGCCTTTACTCGCTGAGCTGCTCCTTCAGCCTTTACTCGCTGAGCCTCTCCTTCAGCCTTTACTCGCTGAGCCGCTCCTTCAGCCTTTACTCGCTGAGCCTCTCCTTCAGCCGTTACTCGCTGAGCCTCTCCTTCAGCCTTTACTCGCTGAGCCTCTCATTCAGCCTTTACTCGCTGAGCCTCTCCTTCAGCCTTTACGCACTGAGCCTCTCCTTCAGCCTTTACTCACAAAGCCTCTCCTTCAGCCTTTACTCACTGAGCCTCTCCTTTAGCCGATACTCACTGAGCCTCTCCTTCAGCCCTTACTCGCTGAGCCTCTCCTTCTGCCTATACTCACTAAGCCTATCCTTCAGCCTTTACTCACTGAGCGCGTGTGTGTGTGTGTAATTATGTGTGTGTGTGTGTATAATTATATGTGTGTGTGTGTATAATTATATGTGTGTGTGTGTATAATTATATGTGTGTGTGTGTGTAATTATGTGTGTGTGTATAATTATGTGTGTGTGTGCATAATTATGTGTGTGCGTGTATAATTATGTGTGTGTGTGCATAATTATGTGTGTGCGTGTATAATTATGTGGTTGTGTGTAATTATGTGTGTGTGTGTGTGTGTGTGTGTGTGTGTGTGTGTATAATTATGTGTGTGTGTGTGTGTGTGTGTGTGTGTGTGTGTGTGTGTGTGTGTGTGTGTGTGTAATTATGTGTGTGTGTAATTATGTGTGTGTATAATTATGTGTGTGTGTGTGTATAATTATGTGTGTGTGTGTGTGTGTGTGTGTGTGTGTGTGTGTGTGTGTGTGTGATTATGTGTGTGTGTGTATAATTGTGTGTGTGTGTGTGTGTGTGTGTGTGTGTGTGTGTGTGTGTGTGTGTGTGTGTGTGTAATTATGTGTGTGTGTACATAATTATGTGTGTGTGTGTGTAATTATGTGTGTGTGTATAATTATGTGTGTGTGTGTGTGTGTGTGTCTGTGTGTAATTATGTGTGTGTATAAGTGTGTGTGTGTGTGTGTGTGTGTGTGTGTGTGTGTGTGTGTGTGTGTGTGTGTAATTGTGTGTGTGTGTGTGTGTGTGTGTGTGTGTGTGTGTGTGTGTGTGTGTGTGTGTGTGTGTGTTTATGTGTGTGTGTGTATAATTATGTGTGTGTGTAATTATGTGTGTGTGTGTGTGTGTGTGTGTGTGTGTGTGTGTGTGTGTGTGTGTGTGTGTGTGTGTGTGTGTGTGTGTGTGTGTGTAAGTGTGTGTGTGTGTAAGTGTGTGTGTGTGTGTGTGTGTGTGTGTGTGTGTGTGTGTATAATTATGTGTGTGTGTGTATAATTATGTGTGTGTGTATAATTATGTGTGTGTGTGTGTTTATGTGTGTGTGTGTAATTATGTGTGTGTGTGTGTGTGTAATTATGTGCGTGCGTGTCTTTTTGCCTGAATTTTGTGTATCGTGTGCTTGCCTGGTCATGCGTATAAATGTACAATTTATTTAATTACCTGTTTTGCTCAATGATATATCCTGGTACAAAGGTGCACACTGCCTGGTCTCCCATGACAGGCTTACTTTCAGGTTTACTGTCGTGACGTAGGCGCATTCCGTTGCCATGGAAACGCGGCGGCAGCCATTTTGAATAGTGCTGCAGGAGAAAGTCATGATTTTGGGAGCTGAAGTGGGCCTGGGAGTCGATGCGGGCCTGGGAGTCGTGCGGGCCTGGGAGTCGATGCGGGCCTGGGAGTCGATGCGGGCCTGGGACTCGATGCGGGCCTGAGAGTCGATGCGGGCCTGGGAGTCGATGCGGGCCTGGGAGTCGCTGCGGGCCTGGGAGTCGATGCGGGCCTGGGAGTCGATGCGGGCCTGGGACTCGATGCGGGCCTGAGAGTCGATGCGGGCCTGGGAGTCGTGCGGGCCTGGGAGTCGATGCGGGCCTGGGAGTCGATGCGGGCCTGGGAGTCGATGCGGGCCTGGGAGTCGATGTGGGCCTGGGAGCTGAAGTAGGCCTGGGAGTCGATGCGGTCCTGGGAGTCGATGCGGTCCTGGGAGTCGATGCGGGCCTGGGAGTCGATGCGGGCCTGGGAGTCGATGCGGGCCTGGGAGCTGAAGTGGGCCTGGGAGCTGAAGTGGGCCTGTGAGTCGATGCGGGCCTGGGAGTCGAAGCGGGCCTGGAATTCGATGCGGGCCTGGGAGTCGATGCGGGCCTGGGAGTCGATGCGGGCCTGGGAGCTGAAGTTGGCCTGGGAGTCGATGCGGTCCTGGGAGTCGATGCGGTCCTGGGAGTCGATGCGGGCCTGGGAGTCGATGCGGGCCTGGGAGCTGAAGTGGGCCTGTGAGTCGATGCGGGCCTGGGAGTCGATGCGGGCCTGGGAGCTGAAGTGGGCCTGGGACTCGATGCGGTCCTGGGAGTCGATGCGGGCCTGGGAGTCGATGCGGGCCTGGGAGCTGAAGTGGGCCTGTGAGTCGATGCGGTCCTGGGAGTCGATGCGGTCCTGGGAGTCGATGCGGGCCTGGGAGTCGATGCGGGCCTGGGAGCTGAAGTGGGCCTGTGAGTCGATGCGGTCCTGGGAGTCGATGCGGTCCTGGGAGTCGATGCGGGCCTGGGAGTCGATGCGGGCCTGGGAGCTGAAGTGGGCCTGTGAGTCGATGCGGGCCTGGGAGTCGATGCGGGCCTGGGAGCTGAAGTGGGCCTGGGACTCGATGCGGTCCTGGGAGTCGATGCGGGCCTGGGAGTCGATGCGGGCCTGGGAGCTGAAGTGGGCCTGTGAGTCGATGCGGTCCTGGGAGTCGATGCGGGCCTGGGAGTCGATGCGGGCCTGGGAGCTGAAGTGGGCCTGTGAGTCGATGCAGGCCTGGGAGTCGATGCGGGCCTGGGAGCTGAAGTGGGCCTGGGAGTCGATGCGGGCCTGGGAGTCGATGCGGGCCTGGAAGTCGATGCGGGCCTGGGAGCTGAAGTGGGCCTGGGAGTCGATGCGGGCCTGGGAGTCGATGCGGGCCTGGGAGCTGAAGTGGACCTGGGAGTCGATGCGGGCCTGGGAGCTGAAGAGGGCCTGGGAGTCGATGCGGGCCTGGGAGTCAATGCGGGCCTGGGAGCTGAAGTGGGCCTGAGAGTCGATGCGGGCCTGGGAGTCGATGCGGGCCTGGGAGCTGAACTGGGCCTGGGAGTCGATGCGGGCCTGGGAGTCGATGCGGGCCTAGGAGCTGAAGTGGGCCTGGGAGTCGATGCAGGCCTGGGAGCTGAAGAGGGCCTGGGAGTCGATGCGGGCCTGGGAGTCAATGCGGGCCTGGGAGCTGAAGTGGGCCTGAGAGTCGATGCGGGCCTGGGAGTCGATGCGGGCCTGGGAGCTGAACTGGGCCTGGGAGTCGATGCGGGCCTGGGAGTCGATGCGGGCCTGGGAGCTGAAGTGGGCCTGGGAGTCGATGCGGGCCTGGGAGTCGATGCGGGCCTGGGAGTTGATGCGGGCCTGGGAGCTGAAGTGGGCCTGGGAGTCGATGCGGGCCTGGGAGTCGATGCGGGCCTGGGAGCTGAAGTGGGCCTGGGAGTCGATGCGGGCCTGGGAGCTGAAGAGGGCCTGGGAGCTGAAGTGGGCCTGAGAGTCGATGCGGGCCTGGGAGCTGAAGAGGGCCTGGGAGTCGATGCGGGCCTGGGAGTCGATGCGGGCCTGGGAGCTGAAGTGGGCCTGGGAGTCGATGCTGGCCTGAGAGCTGAAGTGGGCCTGGGAGTTGATGCAGGCCTGGGAGCTGAACTTGGCCTGGGAGTCGATGCGGGCCTGGGAGTCGATGCGGGCCTGGGAGTCGATGCGGGCCTGGGAGTCGATGCAGGCCTGAGAGATGAAGTGGGCCTGGGAGTCGATGCGGGCCTGGGCGTCGATGCGGGCCTGGGCGTCGATGCGGGCCTGGGAGCTGAAGTGGGCCTGGGAATCGATGCAGGCCTGGGAGTCGATGCGGGCCTGGGAGTCAATGCGGGCCTGGGAGTCGATGCGGGCCTGAGAGTCGATGCGGGCCTGGGAGCTGAACTGGGCCTGGGAGTCGATGCAGGCCTGGGAATCGATGCGGGCCTGGGAGTCGATGCAGGCCTGGGAGTCGATGCGGGCCTGGGAGTCGATGCGGGCCTGGGAGTCGATGCGGGCCTGGGAGCTGAACTGGGCCTGGGAGTCGATGCAGGCCTGGGAATCGATGCGGGCCTGGGAGTCGATGCGGGCCAGGGAGCTGAAGTGGGCCTGGGAGCTGAAGTGGGCCTGGAAGTCGATGCGGGCCTGGGAGTCGATGCGGGCCTGGGAGCTGAAGTGTGCCTGGGAGTCGATGCGGGCCTGGGAGTCGATGCGGGCCTGGGAGCTGAAGTGTGCCTGGGAGTCGATGCGGGCCTGGGAGTCGATGCGGGCCTGGGAGCTGAACTGGGCCTGGGAGTCGATGCAGGCCTGGGAATCGATGCGGGCCTGGGAGTCGATGCGGGCCTGGGAGCTGAAGTGGGCCTGGGAGCTGAAGTGGGCCTGGGAGTCGATGCGGGCCTGGGAGTCGATGCGGGCCTGGGAGCTGAAGTGTGCCTGGGAGTCGATGCGGGCCTGGGAGCTGAACTGGGCCTGGGAGTCGATGCGGGCCTGGGAGCTGAAGTGTGCCTGGGAGTCGATGCGGGCCTGGGAGTCGATGCGGGCCTGGGAGTCGATGAGGGCCTGGGAGTCGATGCGGGCCTGGGAGCTGAAGTGGCCTGGGAGTCGATGTGGGCCTGGGAGTCGATGCGGGCCTGGGAATCGATGCGGGCCTGCGAGCTGAAGTGGGCCTGGGAGTCGATGCGGGCCTGGGAGTCGATGCGGGCCTGGGAGTCGATGCGGGCCTGAGAGTCGATGCGGGCCTGAGAGCTGAAGTGGGCCTGGGAGTGGATGCGGGCCTGGGAGCTGAAGTGGGCCTGGGAGTGGATGCGGGCCTGAGAGCTGAAGTGGGCCTGGGAGTCAACGCGGGCCTGGGAGCTGAAGTGGGCCTGGGAGTCGATGCGGGCCTGGGAGTCGATGCGGGCCTGGGAGTCGATGCGGGCCTGGGAGCTGAAGTGGGCCTGGGAGTGGATGCGGGCCTGGGAGCTGAAGTGGGCCTGGGAGTGGATGCGGGCCTGAGAGCTGAAGTGGGCCTGGGAGTCAACGCGGGCCTGGGAGCTGAAGTGGGCTTGGGAGTCGATGCGGGCCTGGGAGTCGATGCGGGCCTGTGAGCTGAAGTGGGCCTGGGAGTCGATGCGGGCCTGGGAGGCGACGCGGGCCTTGGAGCTGAAGTGGGCCTGGGAGTCGATGCGGGCCTGGGAGCTGAAGTGGGCCTGGGAGTCGATGCGGGCCTGGGAGCTGAAGTGGGCCTGGGAGTCGATGCGGGCCTGAGAGTCGATGCGGGCCTGAGAGTCGATGCGGGCCTGGGAGCTGAACTGGGCCTGGGAGTCGATGCAGGCCTGGGAATCGATGCGGGCCTGGGAGTCGATGCGGGCCTGGGAGTCGATGCGGGCCTGGGAGTCGATGCGGGCCTGGGAGTCGATGCGGGCCTGGGAGCTGAACTGGGCCTGGGAGTCGATGCAGGCCTGGGAATCGATGCGGGCCTGGGAGTCGATGCGGGCCTGGGAGCTGAAGTGGGCCTGGGAGCTGAAGTGGGCCTGGGAGTCGATGCGGGCCTGGGAGTCGATGCGGGCCTGGGAGCTGAAGTGTGCCTGGGAGTCGATGCGGGCCTGGGAGTCGATGCGGGCCTGGGAGTCGATGCGGGCCTGGGAGCTGAAGTGTGCCTGGGAGTCGATGCGGGCCTGGGAGTCGATGCGGGCCTGGGAGCTGAACTGGGCCTGGGAGTCGATGCAGGCCTGGGAATCGATGCGGGCCTGGGAGTCGATGCGGGCCTGGGAGCTGAAGTGGGCCTGGGAGCTGAAGTGGGCCTGGGAGCTGAAGTGGGCCTGGGAGTCGATGCGGGCCTGGGAGTCGATGCGGGCCTGGGAGCTGAAGTGTGCCTGGGAGTCGATGCGGGCCTGGGAGTCGATGCGGGCCTGGGAGTCGATGAGGGCCTGGGAGTCGATGCGGGCCTGGGAGCTGAAGTGGCCTGGGAGTCGATGTGGGCCTGGGAGTCGATGCGGGCCTGGGAATCGATGCGGGCCTGCGAGCTGAAGTGGGCCTGGGAGTCGATGCGGGCCTGGGAGTCGATGCGGGCCTGGGAGTCGATGCGGGCCTGGGAGCTGAAGTGTGCCTGGGAGTCGATGCGGGCCTGGGAGTCGATGCGGGCCTGGGAGTCGATGAGGGCCTGGGAGTCGATGCGGGCCTGGGAGCTGAAGTGGCCTGGGAGTCGATGTGGGCCTGGGAGTCGATGCGGGCCTGGGAATCGATGCGGGCCTGTGAGCTGAAGTGGGCCTGGGAGTCGATGCGGGCCTGGGAGTCGATGCGGGCCTGGGAGTCGATGCGGGCCTGGGAGCTGAAGTGGGCCTGGGAGTGGATGCGGGCCTGGGAGCTGAAGTGGGCCTGGGAGTGGATGCGGGCCTGAGAGCTGAAGTGGGCCTGGGAGTCAACGCGGGCCTGGGAGCTGAAGTGGGCTTGGGAGTCGATGCGGGCCTGGGAGTCGATGCGGGCCTGTGAGCTGAAGTGGGCCTGGGAGTCGATGCGGGCCTGGGAGTCGATGCGGGCCTGGGAGGCGACGCGGGCCTTGGAGCTGAAGTGGGCCTGTGAGTCGATGCGGGCCTGGGAGTCGATGTGGGCCTGGGAGCTGAAGTGGGCCTGGGAGTCGATGCGGGCCTGGGAGCTGAAGTGGGCCTGGGAGTCGATGCGGGCCTGGGAGCTGAAGTGGGCCTGGGAGTCGATGCGGGCCTGGGAGTCGATGTGGGCCTGGGAGCTGAAGTGGGCCTGGGAGTCGATGCGGGCCTGGGAGCTGAAGTGGGCCTGGGAGTCGATGCGGGCCTGAGAGCTGAAGTGGGCCTGGGAGTCGATGCAGTCCTGGGCGTCGATGCGGGCCTGAGAGCTGAAGTGGGCCGGGAGTCGATGCGGGCCTGGGAGTCGATGCGGGTTTGGGAGCTGAAGTGGGCCTGGGAGTCGATGCGGGCCTGGGAGTCGATGTGGGCCTGGGAGCTGAACTGGGCCTGGGAGTCGATGCGGGCCTGGGAGTCGATGCGGGCCTGGGAGCTGAAGTGGGCCTGGGCGTCGATGCGGGCCTGGGAGCTGAAGTGGGCCTGGGCGTCGATGCGGGCCTGGGAGCTGAAGTGGGCCTGGGAGTCGACGCGGATCTGTGAGCCGAAGTCCCCCCTGATGAAGTGAACGCTGTACCACGAACCGCGTTGAGCCGTACAGCTGAGCGATCCTTTTCCTGGTTGGACACCTTGCGTCCAACAACTGCGCTGTGTATCATGACAGATCCCAACACCATCCTGCTCGCTCCCATTCTGGCCCGACGCGCGAGGGATTGGAACGAATGGTGTTTTCTAAGACTTTGAACAGATCGGTTTGGGGATGGCAGCATCGAGCCAAGGATTCATTCGGACGAGCGATTGGTTACTTCCTTGTGTGAGGGCGATACTTCCCTCTGCACAGATTATATTTTATAAAACATTTTACACGATGGGACCGTTTGTGCTTCTTTTTCTTTCATACGTGATGTCATGCGGTGATGTCATGCAGAACATCACGCTTTTGACTTCGTAACCATAACGTTCCTTTCACGATGTTTGTGTAGGGATTTTCCTTTGTTAAATAGTTTATGTTATACATGACTCGCTTCCCCTCCCCCATCAACATCAACAACCCAATATACTTTTGTAATCTGATCATTTACTGCTCACTACCACTAAATGATGCAGTGTGCGCGTGCCAACAACTCCTGAATCTGCCCCTCTCTCACACCATGCCCCCTCCCCTTTCTCACCATGCTCCACCCCTCCCTTTCACACCATGTTCCACCTCGCTCTCTCCCACGATGCTCCCCTCCCTTCCCTTTCTCAGCTTTCTCCTCCCCTCCCTTCCCTTTCTCAGCTTTCTCCACCCACCTCCCACCGCTCCCTCAGAATGGAATCCGTATATGCAGGGTGAATCCTGGGGCCCCAGGGATGGTCAGGTAGAAACACTTGGGGCGGGGGGCTGTAGAGATGGCATTCTGCTACAAACCAGATGGGATGTTTCACTTAAAGCATCACATGGAGTCCATGGATGACCCCCAACCTCAGGAACATCTCCAAGGTACAGTCTCCGGGTATCTCAGGTAAAAGACCACCGACATTTTCTCCTAAGCATACAGTGGCCAGGGTGGGACCAATTATGCCTTGTGAGAACTGTGGTTCCAGTGTAGAGCCGATAGGGATCCACCGGTAGCCCAGGAAGCATGACAGGTTGGCCTTTAACCCTTCTGGGGAAACAAAATGGTGCCAAATCTCAGGACAATAGGAAGTCGCATCATCATCGGTTGTGGCTTCTTATTGGACGGCCTTTTAAATCCCCTTTAAAAACTAAGATGTCATGCCAGTAACTTCACCGGTAAATAGATCGGCATTCTGGGGGTTCAAGCATCACTTTGGTCTTGTTGAGGTTCACATGGAGGCCCACCTTCTTACTTGCTTTGGCGAGTTCTTTGTTTTCTCTGAGTTGTTGCTGGAGGTCTTCTGGATTTCTGGCAAAAATAATGTCCTCTGAAAATCGCAGGCGACTCAAACACTCCCCGTTGATTTTGAATTCCTTTTTCTACCCAATTCAATTAACTTAATGGCTCAAACAAGTCTTCAAGTGTTGCTGTAAATCTTAGGTGCCGCACTCCCTTACTGATCCTGGTGACACGGTGTCTCCCTGCCGCACTCCCTCGCTGATCCTGGTGACACGGTGTCTCCCTGCCGCACTTCCTCGCTGATCCTGGTGACACTGTCTCCCTGCCGCACTTCCTCGCTGATCCTGGTGACACGGTGTCTCCCTACCGCACTCCCGCGCTGATCCTGGTGACACTGTCTCCCTGCCACACTCCCTCGCTGATCCTGGTGACACAGTGTCTCCCTGCCGCACTCCCTCACTGATCCTGGTGACACGGTGTCTCCCTGCCGCACTCCCTCGCTGATCCTGGTGACACGGTGTCTCCCTGCCGCACTCCCTCGCAGATCCTGGTGACACGGTGTCTCCCTGCCGCACTCCTGCGCTGATCCTGGTGACACAGTGTCTCCCTGCCGCACTCCCTCGCTGATCCTGGTGACACAGTGTCTCCCTGCCGCACTCCCTCGCTGATCCTGGTGACACGGTGTCTCCCTGCCGCACTCCCTCATTGATCCTGGTGACACGGTGTCTCCCTGCCGCACTCCCTCGCTGATCCTGGTGACACGGTGCCTCCCTGCCGCACTCCCTTACTGATCCTGGTGACACGGTGTCTCCCTGCCGCACTCCCTCGCTGATCCTGGTGACACGGTGTCTCCCTGCCGCACTTCCTCGCTGATCCTGGTGACACTGTGTCTCCCTGCCGCACTTCCTCGCTGATCCTGGTGACACGGTGTCTCCCTGCCGCACTCCCGCGCTGATCCTGGTGACACTGTGTCTCCCTGCCACACTCCCTCGCTGATCCTGGTGACACGGTGTCTCCCTGCCGCACTCCCTCACTGATCCTGGTGACACGGTGTCTCCCTGCCGCACTCCCTCGCTGATCCTGGTGACACGGTGTCTCCCTGCCGCACTCCCTCGCAGATCCTGGTGACACGGTGTCTCCCTGCCGCACTCCTGCGCTGATCCTGGTGACACAGTGTCTCCCTGCCGCACTCCCTCGCTGATCCTGGTGACACAGTGTCTCCCTGCCGCACTCCCTCGCTGATCCTGGTGACACGGTGTCTCCCTGCCGCACTCCCTCATTGATCCTGGTGACACGGTGTCTCCCTGCCGCACTCCCTCGCTGATCCTGGTGACACGGTGCCTCCCTGCCGCACTCCCTTACTGATCCTGGTGACACGGTGTCTCCCTGCCGCACTCCCTCATTGATCCTGGTGACACCGTGTCTCCCTGCCGCACTCCCTCATTGATCCTGGTGACACCGTGTCTCCCTGCCGCACTCCCTCATTGATCCTGGTGACACCGTTTCTCCCTGCCGCACTCCCTCATTGATCCTGGTGACACGGTGCCTCCCTGCCGCACTCCCTTACTGATCCTGGTGACACGGTGTCTCCCTGCCGCACTCCCTCATTGATCCTGGTGACACCGTGTCTCCCTGCCGCACTCCCTCATTGATCCTGGTGACACCGTGTCTCCCTGCCGCACTCCCTCATTGATCCTGGTGACACCGTGTCTCCCTGCCGCACTCCGTCATTGATCCTGGTGACACCGTGTCTCCCTGCCGCACTCCCTCGCTGATCCTGGTGACACGGTGTCTCCCTGCCGAACTCCCTCATTGATCCTGGTGACACGGTGTCTCCCTGCCGCACTCCCTCGCTGATCCTGGTGACACGGTGTCTCCCTGCCGAACACCCTCATTGATCCTGGTGACACAGTGTCTCCCTGCCGCACTCCCTTACTGATCCTGGTGACACGGTGTCTCCCTGACGCACTCCCTTACTGATCCTGGTGACACGGTGTCTCCCTGCCGCACTCCCTCATTGATCCTGGTGACACGGTGTCTCCCTGCCGCACTCCCTCATTGATCCTGGTGACACGGTGTCTCCCTGCCGAACTCCCTCATTGATCCTGGTGACACGGTGTCTCCCTGCCGCACTCCCTTGCTGATCTTGGTGTCACGGTGTCTCCCTGCCGCACTCCCTTACTGATCCTGGTGACACGGTGCCCCCCTGCTGCACTCCCTCGCTGATCCTGGTGACACGGTGTCTCCCTGCCGCACTCCCTCATTGATCCTGGTGCCACAGTGTCTCCCTGCCACACTCCCGCGCTGATCCTGGTGACACCGTGTCTCCCTGCCGCACTCCCTCGCTGATCCTGGTGACACGGCGTCTCCCTGTCGCACTCCCTCGCTGATCCTGGTGACACGGTGTCTCCCTGCCGCTCTCCCTCGCTGATCCTGGTGACACGGTGTCTCCCTGTCGCACTCCCGCGCTGATCCTGGTGACACGGTGTCTCCCTGCCGCACTCCCGCGCTGATCCTGGTGACACGGTATCTCCCTGCCGCCCTCCCTTACTGATCCTGGTGACACGGTGTCTCCCTGCCACACTCCCTTACTGATCCTGGTGACATGGTATCTCCCTGCCGCACTCCCTTCGTGATCCTGGTGACACTGTGTCTCCCTGCCGCACTCCCTTCGTGATCCTGGTGACACGGTGTCTCCCTGCCGCACTCCCTTACTGATCCTGGTGACACGGTGTCTCCCTGCCGCACTCCCTTACTGATCCTGGTGACATGGTGTCTCCATGCCGCACTCCTGCGCTGATCCTGGTGACACAATGTCTCCCTGCCGCACTCCTGCGCTGATCCTGGTGACACGGCGTCTCCCTGCAGCGCTCCCGCGCTGATCCTGGTGACATGGTGTCTCCCTGCCACACTCCCTTACTGATCCTGGTGACACGGTGTCTCCCTGCCGCACTCCCTTACTGATCCTGGTGACATGGTGTCTCCATGCCGCACTCCTGCGCTGATCCTGGTGACACGGTGTCTCCCTACCGCACTCCCGCGCTGATCCTGGTGACACGGTGTCTCCCTGCCGCACTCCCGTGCTGATCCTTATCTTGCTTATACAGTCATGTAATGGTTAATATGGCATTCTGGGAAATGTTCCTTATAATATCTATGCCGCTTCTTCACCACTTTGTCTCCTTAATACATATTGGGCGCTGAGGTGTAGACAGAAGCAAACGCTTTCTCATAATCCATGAACCCTAATCTGAGTGTTGGATCGTATTCATTACTTCAGGAAATCCCTTCTTGTGCGACTTGGATGTGATACCCCGCTTGTTCTCTAGTCACCAAAGCCCCCCTCCTCACCAGCTTCCCCCGCCCCGGCTTCCCCCCTCCCTCCTCATGGAGAATGGGCAGACTCCCGGGGAGAAGTAGGGAAAATCCTTACACAAATCTTTACATGAGTCCTTCCAGAAGAAGTCAATAATTCCATGGAGAATGGGCAGGCTCCCGGGGAGAAGTAGGGAAAATCCTTACACAAGTCTTTACATGCGGCCTTCCAGAAGAAGACAATAACTCCATGGAGAATGGGCCGGCTCCCGGGGAGAAGTAGGGAAAATCCTTACACAAGTCTTTACATGCGTCCTTCCAGAAGAAGACAATAACTCCATGGAGAATGGGCAGATTCCCGAGGAGAAGTAGGGAAAATCCTTACACAAGTCTTTACATGCGGCCTTCCAGAAGAAGGCAATAACCCCATGGAGAATGGGCAGGCTCACGGGGAGAAGTAGGGAAAATCCTTACACAAGTCTTTACATGCGTCCTTCCAGAAGAAGGCAATAAGTCCATGGAGAATGGGCAGGCTCCCGGGGAGAAGTAGGGAAAATCCTTACACAAGTCTTTACATGTGGCCTTCCAGAAGAAGGCAATAACTCCATGGAGAATGGGCCGGCTCCCGGGGAGAAGTAGGGAAAATCCTTACACAAGTCTTTACATGTGGCCTTCCAGAAGAAGACAATAAATCCATGGAGAATGGGCCGGCTCCCGGGGAGAAGTAGGGAGAATCCTAACACAAGTCTTTACATGTGGCCTTCCAGAAGAAGACAATAAATCCATGGAGAATGGGCCGGCTCCCGGGGAGAAGTAGGGAAATCCTTACACAAGTCTTTCCATGCGTCCTTCCAGAAGAAGACAATAACTCCATGGAGAATGGGCAGATTCCCGGGGAGAAGTAGGGAAAATCCTTACACAAGTCTTTACATGCGGCCTTTCAGAAGAAGGCAATAACTCCATGGAGAATGGGCAGGCTCCCGGGGAGAAGTAGGGAAAATCTTTACACAAGTCTTTACATGCGGCCTTCCAGAAGAAGGCAATAACCCCACGGAGAATGGACAAGCTCCCGGGGAGAAGTAGGGAAAATCCTTACACAAGTCTTTACATGCATCCTTCCAGAAGAAGGCAATAAATCCATGGAGAATGGGCCGGCTCCCGGGGAGAAGTAGGGAAAATCCTCACACAAGTCTTTACATGCGGCCTTCCAGAAGAAGGCAATAACTCCATGGAGAATGTGCCGGCTCCCGGGGAGAAGTAGGGAAAATCCTCACACAAGTCTTTACATGAGTCCTTCCAGAAGAAGGCAATAACTCCATGGAGAATGGGCAGGCTCCCAGGGAGAAGTAGGGAAATTCCTCACACAAGTCTTTACATGTGTCCTTCCAGAAGAAGGCAATAAATCCATGGAGAATGGGCCGGCTCCCGGGGAGAAGTAGGGAAAATCCTTACACAAGTCTTTACATGCGGCCTTCCAGAAGAAGTTGCAAAGGCAAAATATCTATTATATATTTATATATAATAACATCATAAAAATAATATATTAATAACAGTAAAATGAAAGAAACGGAGAACGTGGAACGGAGCTAAATTCTCTTTAATGTTCATTCCAAGCGATGGGAAGAAATGGAGGAGCGCGGGGGAGGAGCCTGATCTGGGGGGAGGTGCCTGATCTGGGGGGAGGGGCCTGCACCTATGAACCCTCCCCAGAGGAGCCACAGAGAGTGAGTGTGTATATATATATGTGTGAGCTGGGTGTGCACAGCTGGGCTCGCTGTGCTGTGGGGATAAGAGTGGGCAGGAGTACAGAGCCAGACCTTGAAGACATCATGGGACGGATACCGAGACAGGGGGGGAGGAGACCGAGACAGGGGGGGAGGGAAACCGAGACAGGGGGGGAGGGAAACTGAGACAGGGGGGGAGGGAAAAGCAGGCTGGCGAAGAAGAGATCGGTCAGCTGGGGAGGGGGGAGAGACAGGGAGGAGGGCTGAGACAGGGAGGAGGGGAGAGACAGACTGGGGAGGGAGGGGAGAGAGACAGGCTGGGGAGGGAGAGGGAGGGGGAGGGAGACAAGCAGGGTGGGAGGGAGGGGGAGGAGACAGGCAGGGTGGGAGGGAGGGGGGGGAGACAGGCAGGGTGGGAGGGAGGGGGGGGAGACAGGCAGGGTGGGAGGGAGGGGGGGGAGACAGGCAGGGTGGGAGGGGGAGACAGGCAGGGTGGGAGGGAGGGAGACAGGCAGGGTGGGAGGGGGGGAGACAGGCAGGGTGGGAGGGGGGGGGAAGATACAGGCAGGGTGGGATGGGGGGGGGGAAGATACAGGCAGGGTGGGGGGGGGAAGATACAGGCAGGGTGGGAGGGGGGGGAAGATACAGGCAGGGTGGGAGGGGGGAGATACAGGCAGGGTGGGATGAGGGGGGGGAGATACAGGCAGGGTGGGATGGGGGGGGGAGATACAGGCAGGGTGGGAGGGGGGGGAAGATACAGGCAGGGTGGGGAAGATACAGGCAGGGTGGGAGGGGGGGGAAGATACAGGCAGGGTGGGAGGGGGGAGATACAGGCAGGGTGGGATGAGGGGGGGGAGATACAGGCAGGGTGGGATGGGGGGGGGAGATACAGGGAGGGTGGGAGGGGGGGGGATACAGGCAGGGTGGGAGGGGGGAGATACAGGCAGGGTGGGAGGGGGGGAGATACAGGCAGGGTGGGAGGGTGGGAGATACAGGCAGGGTGGGAGGGGGGAGATACAGGCAGGGTGGGAGGGGGGAGATACAGGCAGGGTGGGAGGGGGGGGGAGATACAGGCAGGGTGGGAGGGGGGGAGATACAGGCAGGGTGGGAGGGGGGGTGGGGAAGGGACAGGAAGGTGGGAGGGGGGAGATACAGGCAGGGTGGGAGGGGGGGTGGGGAAGGGACAGGAAGGTGGGAGGGGAGATGGTTAAAATGAAACATTAAACCCAGTACTTTAAAATCACACCCCAAAAACTGATTCTGCAGAGACACCCCCAAACTCAAACCCTACAAAGAGATACCCCAAAAATAGCCTGCAGGCCAAATCCCATGTATGAGCAGCCCCCCCCCCCCCCCCACCCCTCAGCGCCCCCCAAAAAGCAAAGATCATACAAGAATGGGTTAACCCCAAAATGTCCGAGTCACCCCAAAACTTGGGACCCCTTCCCAGGAAAAGAGTACGGGTACAGGGGCTCCCCCTTTTCTCAAAGGCACCCCAAAAAGCAGCCTGCAGGTCCAGCGCAGCCGTTAACGAGTGAAAGAAGACAATATACATAGCCCCCCCAAAATCAGCGTGTATCCCCCCTCCCCCCATCCCACAAGTGCAGTTATTAGATACGGTCCCCCCTCCCCCCCCAAATCAGAGAGGGGGGTCCCCAGGTCCTATTAATACCCCACTAGATAGAGCTCAGATGCCCCGAGTCCCGAGACCGCCCCCCACACTTCTACATCGCAAAGTTCAGCAGTCTCATAGCTCTGCACGGAGGGCACTCGCGCTCTCGCATGTGCGCTGAAGCGGTCTCTTTTGTTCACCCCAGTTAACAAGGGGCTGTCTTAGCTTAAAAACAGGGAGATGTCTCTCTCCTTCATAGAGTCCGACTCTCTCTCAGGAGTGTGTCTCACACTTTACAGGGCAAGCATAAAAAGAGACAGTCGAAGACGTGTGTGTGTGTGCGGGGGGGGGGGGGGGGTGTCTCTTCTGAGAGGCGGTGATGTGCATCAGTCACTCTCAGCATGGCGGTTTCTCGAAGTGTAAGGACTCCGGCTGTCTCTCAGACATCTCTTAACATTTACGTAAGGAAGCAGTCTCTTGCCCCCTGGAGCTCTCTCTGCAGCTGTCTCACTCCAGGATGGTGAAGCAGTCTCTGGCGGCCTTAAGATGTCTCAGTACCACTGACAAGGCACCACTTCCATTTCAATCAATTTAGCTGTCTCTTAAGAGATGTTTATAAGAAGCTGTCTCATTCAGGGATGCAGAAGCAGTGCCTGACGGTCTCTCTCGGGACAGCTGGTAAGGTGCCGATAATATCTTCATCAGGAAGGTATTGGAGTGTGTATCAGAAGCTGTCTCTCGCTCTGGTTGGTGGGGGAGCAGTCTCTGGCTGTCGCGAGCAGTCTCTCAGGACAGCTGCTGAGGTGCCTCCAACATCTCCATTAGGAAGGTGTCTATTGGAGTGTGTATCAGAAGCTGTCTCTCTCTGGGGGGTAGGGGAGCAGTCTTTGGCAGTCTCGAGCAGTCTCTCAGGACAGCTGGTGAGGTGCCTCTAACATCTCCATTAGGAAGGTGTCTATTGGAGTGTCTCCGATGAGTTTGAAAAAGAAGAGATGTTCCAGACACTTGAGCCCAATAGATCGCAAAGCAGGGAGACGAAGGAGGAGCTTAGCAAACCTGAGGGGGGGAGAGGGGAGGGGGGGGAGAGAGGGGAGGGGGGGAGAAAGGGGAGGGGGGGAGAGAGGGGAGGGGGGGGAGAGAGGGGAGGGGGGGAGAGAGGGGAGGGGGGGGGGGGGAGAGAGGGGAGGGGGGGAGAGAGGGGAGGGGGGGAGAGAGAGGGGAGGGGGGGGAGAGAGGGGAGGGGGGGAGAGAGGGGAGGGGGGGAGAGAGGGGAGGGGGGAGAGGGGAGGGGGGAGAGGGGAGGGGGGAGAGGGGGGGGAGAGGGGGGAGAGAAGAGAGAGAGGGGAGGGGAGAGAGAGAGAGGAGGGGGGAAGAGAGAGAGGAGGGGGAAGAGAGAGAGAGGGGAGGGGGGAAGAGAGAGAGAGGGGAGGGGGGAAGAGAGAGAGAGGGGGGAGAGAGAGAGAGGGGGGAAGAGAGAGAGGGAGGGGGGAAGAGAGAGAGGGGAAGGGGTAGAGAGAGAGGAGAGGGGGGAAGAGAGAGAGGGGAGGGGGGAAGAGAGAGAGGGGAGGGGGGAAGAGAGAGAGAGGGGGGGAAGAGAGAGAGGGCAGGGGGAGAGAGAGAGGGAGGGGGAGAAGAGAGAGAGGGGGAGAGAGAGAGAAAGAGGGGGGAGTGAGAGGGGGGAGAGAGAGAGAAAGAGGGGGGGAGTGAGAGGGGGGAGAGAGAGAGAGAGAGGGGAGGGGGAAGAGAGAGAGGGGAGGGGGAAGAGAGAGAGGGGAGGAGGGAAGAGAGAGAGGTTAGGGGGGAAGAGAGAGAGGGGAGGGGGGAAGAGAGAGAGGGGAGGGGGGAGAAGAGAGAGAGGGGGAGAGAGAGAGAAAGAGGGGGAGAGAGAGAGAAAGAGGGGGAGAGAGGGGGGAGAGAGAGAGAGGGAGGGGGAAGAGAGAGAGGAGGGGGAAGAGAGAGAGAGAGAGCCGGAGGGGGAAGAGAGAGAGGGGAGGGGGGAAGAGAGAGAGGGGAGGGGGAAGAGAGAGAGAGGAGGGGGGAAGAGAGAGAGGAGGGGGGAAGAGAGAGAGGGGAGGGGGGAAGAGAGAGAGGGGAGGGGGGAAGAGAGAGAGGGCAGGGGGAGAAGAGAGAGAGGGGGAGAGAGAGAGAAAGAGGGGGGGAGAGAGAGAAGAGGGGAGAGAGAGGGGGAGAGAGAGAGGGGAGGGGGAAGAGAGAGAGAGAGAGGGGGGGGAAGAGAGAGAGGGGAGGGGGGAAGAGAGAGAGGGGAGGGGGAAGAGAGAGAGAGGAGAGGGGAGGGGGGAAGAGAGAGAGAGGAGGGGGGAAGAGAGAGAGGAGGGGGGAAGAGAGAGAGGAGGGGGGAAGAGAGAGAGGGGAGGGGGGAAGAGAGAAGAGAGAGAGGGGAGGGGGGAAGAGAGAGAGGGGAGGGGGGGGAAGAGAGAAGAGAGAGAGGGGAGGGGGGGGAAGTGAGTGGAGAGAGGGGGGGAGAGAGAGGGGGGAGTAGAGAGAAGGGAGGGAGGAGGGAGGAGGAAAGAGGAAAGATGGGATGGAGGGAGGAGAGAGAGGGGAGGGGGAGAGAGGGGAGGGGAGGGGAGAGAGGGGTGTAGAGAGAAGGGAGGGAGGAGAGAGAGTGGAGGGGAGTAGAGAGAAGGGAGGGGGGAACAGGGGATGAGAGGGAGGAACAAAAAGGGGGAAGGAAAAAGAGGAGGGAGAGGGAGGGCGAAGAGGAAATGAGAGGTGGGGGAGAGAGGGGGTAGGGAGGGAGCGAGGAGGCGAGGGAGAGAAGAGGAAAGACAGAGAGAAGGGGAAGGAAACAGAGGGGAGGGGAGAGAAAGATTAGGCACAGTTACACAGGAGACGTACCCTTCCTCCTCCACTCTCTGACTATCACATCTCACCCCCTCTCTATCTCCCTCCCTCTGCCCATTGATCCCCCCCTCACCTCCCCTCTCTATCTCCCTCCCTCTGCCCATTGTTCCCCCCCTCACCTCCCCTCTCTATCTCCCTCCCTCTTCCCATTGTTCCCCCCTCACCTCCCCCTCTCTATCTCCCTCCCTCTGCCCATTGTTCCCCCCCTCACCTCCCCTCTCTATTTCCCTCCCTCTGCCCATTGTTCCCCCCCTCACCTCCCCTCTCTATCTCCCTCCCTCTTCCCATTGTTCTCCCTTCTCAATCTCCCTCCCTCTTCCCATTGTTCCCCCCTCACCCCCTTCTCTATCTCCCTCCCTCTCCCCATTGTTCCCCCCTCTCACCCCCTTCTCTATCTCCCTCCCTCCCTCCCCCCATCATTCCCCCCTCTCCCCCCCTTTCTCTATCTCCCTCTCCCCATTGTTCCCCCCTCCCACCCCTTTCTCTATCTCCCTCTCCCCATCATTCCCCCCTCCCACCCCCTTCTCTATCTCCCTCCCTCCCCCCATTGTTCTCCCCTCTCACCTCCCTTGCTGGTCCGGGTATTTTTGCTTGCAGTACGATTCCAATGATGCATAAACCTTCTCTCTCAGAACCTCCACATCCCCCGCGTGAGACAGGCCCTTTGCGTCTGAGAGACAGGGAGAGAGATAATATATAATATATCACACATCCCCCGCGTGAGACAGGCCCTTCGCGTCTGAGAGACAGCGAGATAATAATATATAATATATAACACATCCCCCGCGTGAACCAGGCACTTCGCGTCTGAGAGACAGGGAGAGAGAGGGAGATAATAAAATATAATATATCATACATCCCCCGCGTGAGACAGGCCCTTCGCGTCTGAGAGACAGGGAGAGATATAATATATCACACATCCCCCGCGTGAGACAAGCCCTTCGTGTCTGAGAGACAGGGAGAGACAGGGAGAGAGATAATATATAATATATCACACATCCCCCACGTGAGACAGGCCCTTCGCGTCTGAGAGACAGGGAGAGAGATAATATATAATATATCACACATCCCCCGCGTGAGACAGGCCCTTCGCATCTGCGAGACAGGGAGAGACAGGGACAGAGATAATATATAATATATCACACATCCCCCGCGTGAGACAGGCCCTTAGCGTCTGAGAGACAGGGAGAGAGATAATATATAATATATCCCACATCCCCCGCGTGAGACAGGCCCTTAGCGTCTGAGAGACAGGGAGAGAGATAATATATAATATATCACACATCCCCCGCGTGAGATAGGCCCTTAGCGTCTGAGATACAGGGAGAGACAGGGAGATAATAATATATAATATATCACACATCCCCCGCGTGAGACAGGCCCTTCCCGTCTTAGAGACAGGGAGAGAGAGGGAGATATCTTTAATATATCAAAAGTCCATCGCGTGAGACACATACCCGGGCTGAATAATATGATCGCTCGGAGACATATAATAATATAATATATCACACATACCCGGGATGAATAGTATGATCGCCCGGAGACATATAATAATATAATATATCACACATACCCGGGCTGAATAATATGATCGCTCGGAGACATATAATAATATAATATATCACACATACCCGGGATGAATAGTATGATCGCCCGGAGACATATAATAATATAATATATCACACATACCCGGGATGAATAGTATGATCGCCCGGAGACATATAATAATATAATATATCACACATACCCGGGTTGAATAGTATGATCGCTCGGAGACATATAATAATAATATAATATATCACACATACCCGGGATGAATAGTATGATCGCCTGGAGACATATAATAATAATATAATATATCACACATACCCGGGTTGAATAGTATGATCGCCCTGAGACATATAATAATAATATAATATATCACACATACCCGGGTTGAATAGTATGATCGCCCGGAGACATATAATAATAATATAATATATCACACATACCCGGGTTGAATAGTATGATCGCTCGGAGACATATAATAATAATATAATATATCACACATACCCGGGATGAATAGTATGAACGCCCTGAGACATATAATAATAATATAATATATCACACATACCCGGGTTGAATAGTATGATCGCTCGGAGACATATAATAATAATATAATATATCACACATACCCGGGATGAATAGTATGATCGCACGGAGACATATAATAATATAATATATCACACATACCCGGGTTGAATAGTATGATCGCCCGGAGACATATAATAATATAATATATCACACATACCCGGGATGAATAGTATGATCGCTCGGAGACATATAATAATAATATAAAACATCACACATACCCGGGTTGAATAGTATGATCGCTCTGAGACATATAATAATAATATAATATATCACACATACCCGGGATGAATAGTATGATCGCCCGGAGACATATAATAATATAATATATCACACATACCCGGGCTGAATAATATGATCGCTCGGAGACATATAATAATATAATATATCACACATACCCGGGATGAATAGTATGATCGCCCGGAGACATATAATAATATAATATATCACACATACCCGGGATGAATAGTATGATCGCCCGGAGACATATAATAATATAATATATCACACATACCCGGGTTGAATAGTATGATCGCTCGGAGACATATAATAATAATATAATATATCACACATACCCGGGATGAATAGTATGATCGCCTGGAGACATATAATAATAATATAATATATCACACATACCCGGGTTGAATAGTATGATCGCCCTGAGACATATAATAATAATATAATATATCACACATACCCGGGTTGAATAGTATGATCGCCCGGAGACATATAATAATAATATAATATATCACACATACCCGGGTTGAATAGTATGATCGCTCGGAGACATATAATAATAATATAATATATCACACATACCCGGGCTGAATAATATGATCGCTCGGAGACATATAATAATATAATATATCACACATACCCGGGATGAATAGTATGATCGCCCGGAGACATATAATAATATAATATATCACACATACCCGGGATGAATAGTATGATCGCCCGGAGACATATAATAATATAATATATCACACATACCCGGGTTGAATAGTATGATCGCTCGGAGACATATAATAATAATATAATATATCACACATACCCGGGATGAATAGTATGATCGCCTGGAGACATATAATAATAATATAATATATCACACATACCCGGGTTGAATAGTATGATCGCCCTGAGACATATAATAATAATATAATATATCACACATACCCGGGTTGAATAGTATGATCGCCCGGAGACATATAATAATAATATAATATATCACACATACCCGGGTTGAATAGTATGATCGCTCGGAGACATATAATAATAATATAATATATCACACATACCCGGGATGAATAGTATGAACGCCCTGAGACATATAATAATAATATAATATATCACACATACCCGGGTTGAATAGTATGATCGCTCGGAGACATATAATAATAATATAATATATCACACATACCCGGGATGAATAGTATGATCGCACGGAGACATATAATAATATAATATATCACACATACCCGGGTTGAATAGTATGATCGCCCGGAGACATATAATAATATAATATATCACACATACCCGGGATGAATAGTATGATCGCTCGGAGACATATAATAATAATATAAAACATCACACATACCCGGGTTGAATAGTATGATCGCTCTGAGAAATATAATAATAATATAATATATCACACATACCCGGGATGAATAGTATGATCGCCCGGAGACATATAATAATATAATATATCACACATACCCGGGCTGAATAATATGATCGCTCGGAGACATATAATAATATAATATATCACACATACCCGGGATGAATAGTATGATCGCCCGGAGACATATAATAATATAATATATCACACATACCCGGGATGAATAGTATGATCGCCCGGAGACATATAATAATATAATATATCACACATACCCGGGTTGAATAGTATGATCGCTCGGAGACATATAATAATAATATAATATATCACACATACCCGGGATGAATAGTATGATCGCCTGGAGACATATAATAATAATATAATATATCACACATACCCGGGTTGAATAGTATGATCGCCCTGAGACATATAATAATAATATAATATATCACACATACCCGGGTTGAATAGTATGATCGCCCGGAGACATATAATAATAATATAATATATCACACATACCCGGGTTGAATAGTATGATCGCTCGGAGACATATAATAATAATATAATATATCACACATACCCGGGATGAATAGTATGAACGCCCTGAGACATATAATAATAATATAATATATCACACATACCCGGGTTGAATAGTATGATCGCTCGGAGACATATAATAATAATATAATATATCACACATACCCGGGATGAATAGTATGATCGCACGGAGACATATAATAATATAATATATCACACATACCCGGGTTGAATAGTATGATCGCCCGGAGACATATAATAATATAATATATCACACATACCCGGGATGAATAGTATGATCGCTCGGAGACATATAATAATAATATAAAACATCACACATACCCGGGTTGAATAGTATGATCGCTCTGAGACATATAATAATAATATAATATATCACACATACCCGGGATGAATAGTATGATCGCTCGGAGACATATAATAATATAATATATCACACATACCCGGAATGAATATTATGATCGCACGGAGACATATAATAATAATATAATATATCACACATACCCGGGTTGAATAGTATGATCGCCCGGAGACATATAATAATAATATAATATATCACACATACCCGGGATGAATAGTATGATCGCTCGGAGACATATAATAATAATATAATATATCACACATACCCGGGTTGAATAGTATGATCGCACGGAGACATATAATATATAATATATCACACATCCCCCGCGTGAGATAGGCCCTTAGTGTCTGAGATACAGGGAGAGACAGGGAGATAATAATATATAATATATCACACATCCCCCGCGTGAGACAGGCCCTTCCCGTCTTAGAGACAGGGAGAGAGAGGGAGATATCTTTAATATATCAAAAGTCCATCGCGTGAGACACATACCCGGGCTGAATAATATGATCGCTCGGAGACATATAATAATATAATATATCACACATGCCCGGGATGAATAGTATGATCGCCCGGAGACATATAATAATAATAATATAATATATATCACACATACCCGGGATGAATAGTATGATCGCTCGGAGACATATAATAATAATAATATAATATATCACACATACCCGGGATGAATAGTATGATCGCCCGGAGACATATAATAATAATATAATATATCACACATACCCGGGTTGAATAGTATGATCGCCCTGAGACATATAATAATAATATAATATATCACACATACCCGGGATGAATAGTATGATCGCCCGGAGACATATAATAATATAATATATCACACATACCCGGGATGAATAGTATGATCGCCCGGAGACATATAATAATATAATATATCACACATACCCGGGTTGAATAGTATGATCGCTCGGAGACATATAATAATAATATAATATATCACACATACCCGGGATGAATAGTATGATCGCCTGGAGACATATAATAATAATATAATATATCACACATACCCGGGTTGAATAGTATGATCGCCCTGAGACATATAATAATAATATAATATATCACACATACCCGGGTTGAATAGTATGATCGCCCGGAGACATATAATAATAATATAATATATCACACATACCCGGGTTGAATAGTATGATCGCTCGGAGACATATAATAATAATATAATATATCACACATACCCGGGCTGAATAATATGATCGCTCGGAGACATATAATAATATAATATATCACACATACCCGGGATGAATAGTATGATCGCCCGGAGACATATAATAATATAATATATCACACATACCCGGGATGAATAGTATGATCGCCCGGAGACATATAATAATATAATATATCACACATACCCGGGTTGAATAGTATGATCGCTCGGAGACATATAATAATAATATAATATATCACACATACCCGGGATGAATAGTATGATCGCCTGGAGACATATAATAATAATATAATATATCACACATACCCGGGTTGAATAGTATGATCGCCCTGAGACATATAATAATAATATAATATATCACACATACCCGGGTTGAATAGTATGATCGCCCGGAGACATATAATAATAATATAATATATCACACATACCCGGGTTGAATAGTATGATCGCTCGGAGACATATAATAATAATATAATATATCACACATACCCGGGATGAATAGTATGAACGCCCTGAGACATATAATAATAATATAATATATCACACATACCCGGGTTGAATAGTATGATCGCTCGGAGACATATAATAATAATATAATATATCACACATACCCGGGATGAATAGTATGATCGCACGGAGACATATAATAATATAATATATCACACATACCCGGGTTGAATAGTATGATCGCCCGGAGACATATAATAATATAATATATCACACATACCCGGGATGAATAGTATGATCGCTCGGAGACATATAATAATAATATAAAACATCACACATACCCGGGTTGAATAGTATGATCGCTCTGAGACATATAATAATAATATAATATATCACACATACCCGGGATGAATAGTATGATCGCCCGGAGACATATAATAATATAATATATCACACATACCCGGGCTGAATAATATGATCGCTCGGAGACATATAATAATATAATATATCACACATACCCGGGATGAATAGTATGATCGCCCGGAGACATATAATAATATAATATATCACACATACCCGGGATGAATAGTATGATCGCCCGGAGACATATAATAATATAATATATCACACATACCCGGGTTGAATAGTATGATCGCTCGGAGACATATAATAATAATATAATATATCACACATACCCGGGATGAATAGTATGATCGCCTGGAGACATATAATAATAATATAATATATCACACATACCCGGGTTGAATAGTATGATCGCCCTGAGACATATAATAATAATATAATATATCACACATACCCGGGTTGAATAGTATGATCGCCCGGAGACATATAATAATAATATAATATATCACACATACCCGGGTTGAATAGTATGATCGCTCGGAGACATATAATAATAATATAATATATCACACATACCCGGGATGAATAGTATGAACGCCCTGAGACATATAATAATAATATAATATATCACACATACCCGGGTTGAATAGTATGATCGCTCGGAGACATATAATAATAATATAATATATCACACATACCCGGGATGAATAGTATGATCGCACGGAGACATATAATAATATAATATATCACACATACCCGGGTTGAATAGTATGATCGCCCGGAGACATATAATAATATAATATATCACACATACCCGGGATGAATAGTATGATCGCTCGGAGACATATAATAATAATATAAAACATCACACATACCCGGGTTGAATAGTATGATCGCTCTGAGACATATAATAATAATATAATATATCACACATACCCGGGATGAATAGTATGATCGCTCGGAGACATATAATAATATAATATATCACACATACCCGGAATGAATATTATGATCGCACGGAGACATATAATAATAATATAATATATCACACATACCCGGGTTGAATAGTATGATCGCCCGGAGACATATAATAATAATATAATATATCACACATACCCGGGATGAATAGTATGATCGCTCGGAGACATATAATAATAATATAATATATCACACATACCCGGGTTGAATAGTATGATCGCACGGAGACATATAATATATAATATATCACACATCCCCCGCGTGAGATAGGCCCTTAGTGTCTGAGATACAGGGAGAGACAGGGAGATAATAATATATAATATATCACACATCCCCCGCGTGAGACAGGCCCTTCCCGTCTTAGAGACAGGGAGAGAGAGGGAGATATCTTTAATATATCAAAAGTCCATCGCGTGAGACACATACCCGGGCTGAATAATATGATCGCTCGGAGACATATAATAATATAATATATCACACATGCCCGGGATGAATAGTATGATCGCCCGGAGACATATAATAATAATAATATAATATATATCACACATACCCGGGATGAATAGTATGATCGCTCGGAGACATATAATAATAATAATATAATATATCACACATACCCGGGATGAATAGTATGATCGCCCGGAGACATATAATAATAATATAATATATCACACATACCCGGGTTGAATAGTATGATCGCCCTGAGACATATAATAATAATATAATATATCACACATACCCGGGTTGAATAGTATGATCGCCCGGAGACATATAATAATAATATAATATATCACACATACCCGGGATGAATTGTATCATCGCTCGGAGACATATAATAATAATATAATATATCACACATACCCGGGTTGAATAGTATGATCGCTCGGAGACATATAATAATATAATATATCACACATACCCGGGATGAATAGTATGATCGCTCGGAGACATATAATAATATAAAACATCACACATACCCGGGTTGAATAGTATGATCGCTCGGAGACATATAATAATAATATAATATATCACACATACCCGGGTTGAATAGTATGATCGCTCTGAGACATATAATAATAATATAATATATCACACATACCCGGGATGAATAGTATGATCGCCCGGAGACATATAATAATAATATAATATATCACACATACCCGGGTTGAATAGTATGATCGCTCGGAGACATATAATAATAATATAATATATCACACATACCCGGGATGAATAGTATGATCGCCCGGAGACATATAATAATAATATAATATATCACACATACCCGGGTTGAATAGTATGATCGCCCGGAGACATATAATAATAATATAATATATCACACATACCCGGGTTGAATAGTATGATCGCTCGGAGACATATAATAATATATAATATATCACACATACCCGGGTTGAATAGTATGATCGCACGGAGACATATAATATATAATATATCACACATCCCCCGCGTGAGATAGGCCCTTAGCGTCTGAGATACAGGGAGAGACAGGGAGATAATAATATATAATATATCACACATCCCCCGCGTGAGACAGGCCCTTCCCGTCTTAGAGACAGGGAGAGAGAGGGAGATATCTTTAATATATCAAAAGTCCATCGCGTGAGACACATACCCGGGCTGAATAATATGATCGCTCGGAGACATATAATAATATAATATATCACACATACCCGGGATGAATAGTATGATCGCTCGGAGACATATAATAATAATATAATATATCACACATACCCGGGATGAATAGTATGATCGCCCGGAGACATATAATAATAATATAATATATCACACATACCCGGGTTGAATAGTATGATCGCCCTGAGACATATAATAATAATATAATATATCACACATACCCGGGTTGAATAGTATGATCGCCCGGAGACATATAATAATAATATAATATATCACACATACCCGGGATGAATTGTATGATCGCCCTGAGACATATAATAATAATATAATATATCACACATACCCGGGTTGAATAGTATGATCGCTCGGAGACATATAATAATATAATATATCACACATACCCGGGATGAATAGTATGATCGCTCGGAGACATATAATAATATAAAACATCACACATACCCGGGTTGAATAGTATGATCGCTCGGAGACATATAATAATAATATAATATATCACACATACCCGGGTTGAATAGTATGATCGCTCTGAGACATATAATAATAATATAATATATCACACATACCCGGGATGAATAGTATGATCGCCCGGAGACATATAATAATAATATAATATATCACACATACCCGGGTTGAATAGTATGATCGCCCGGAGACATATAATAATAATATAATATATCACACATACCCGGGTTGAATAGTATGATCGCTCGGAGACATATAATAATAATATAATATATCACACATACCCGGGTTGAATAGTATGATCGCTCGGAGACATATAATAATAATATAATATATCACACATACCCGGGATGAATAGTATGATCGCTCGGAGACATATAATAATATAATATATCACACATACCCGGAATGAATATTATGATCGCACGGAGACATATAATAATAATATAATATATCACACATACCCGGGTTGAATAGTATGATCGCCCGGAGACATATAATAATAATATAATATATATCACACATACCCGGGATGAATTGTATGATTGCCCGGAGACATATAATAATAATATAATATATCACACATACCCGGGATGAATAGTATGATCGCCCGGAGACATATAATAATATAATATATCACACATACCCGGGATGAATAGTATGATCGCTCGGAGACATATAATAATAATATAATATATCACACATACCCGGGTTGAATAGTATGATCGCACGGAGACATATAATAATATATCACACATACCCGGGATGAATAGTATGATCGCTCGGAGACATATAATAATATAATATATCACACATACCCGGGTTGAATAGTATGATCGCTCGGAGACATATAATAATAATATAATATATCACACATACCCGGGTTGAATAGTATGATCGCCCGGAGACATATAATAATATAATATATCACACATACCCGGGTTGAATAGTATGATCGCCCGGAGACATATAATAATATAATATATCACACATACCCGGGTTGAATAGTATGATCGCCCGGAGACATATAATAATAATAATATAATATATCACACATACCCGGGTTGAATAGTATGATCGCTCGGAGACATATAATAATATAATATATCACACATACCCGGGTTGAATAGTATGATCGCTCGGAGACATATAATAATATATAATATATCACACATACCCGGGTTGAATAGTATGATCGCTCGGAGACATATAATAATATATAATATATCACACATACCCGGGTTGAATAGTATGATCGCTCGGAGACATATAATAATATATAATATATCACACATACCTGGGTTGAATAGTATGATCGCTCGGAGACATATAATAATAATATAATATATCACACATACCCGGGTTGAATAGTATGATCGCTCGGAGACATATAATAATAATATAATATATCACACATACCCGGGATGAATAGTATGATCGCTCGGAGACATATAATAATAATATAATATATCACACATACCCGGGTTGAATAGTATGAACGCCCGGAGACATATAATAATAATATAATATATCACACATACCCGGGTTGAATAGTATGATCGCTCGGAGACATATAATAATATATAATATATCACACATACCCGGGTTGAATAGTATGATCGCTCGGAGACATATAATAATATATAATATATCACACATACCCGGGTTGAATAGTATGATCGCTCGGAGACATATAATAATATATAATATATCACACATACCCGGGTTGAATAGTATGATCGCTCGGAGACATATAATAATATATAATATATCACACATACCCGGGATGAATAGTATGATCGCCCGGAGACATATAATAATATATAATATATCACACATACCCGGGATGAATAGTATGATCGCTCGGAGACATATAATAATAATAATATATCACACATACCCGGAATGAATATTATGATCGCACGGAGACATATAATAATAATATAATATATTACACATACCCGGGTTGAATAGTATGATCGCCCGGAGACATATAATAATATATAATATATCACACATACCCGGGTTGAATAGTATGATCGCCCGGAGACATATAATAATATATAATATATCACACATACCCGGGTTGAATAGTATGATCGCTCGGAGACATATAATAATAATAATATATCACACATACCCGGAATGAATATTATGATCGCACGGAGACATATAATAATAATATAATATATCACACATACCCGGGTTGAATAGTATGATCGCCCGGAGACATATAATAATATATAATATATCACACATACCCGGGTTGAATAGTATGATCGCCCGGAGACATATAATAATATATAATATATCACACATACCCGGGTTGAATAGTATGATCGCCCGGAGACATATAATAATATAATATATCACACATACCCGGGATGAATAGTATGATCGCTCGGAGACATATAATAATATAATATATCACACATACCCGGGTTGAATAGTATGATCGCCCGGAGACATATAATAATAATATAATATATCACACATACCCGGGTTGAATAGTATGATCGCCCGGAGACATATAATAATATAATATATCACACATACCCGGGATGAATAGTATGATCGCCCGGAGACATATAATAATAATATAATATATTACACATACCCGGGTTGAATAGTATGATCGCCCGGAGACACCCCAGCTCAGTTTTATCCATGTGCATGTCTCTCATCTTAGACACAAGTTCAGTCAACACCCTGCAAGGTACACAACCACACAAGCGAGTGAGAAAGCGAGAGGGGACAGCGGGTACACAACTGTGTGGGTAATTGTAACACTCAAATCACATAAGCACAACGCTGACTGTTGTGTAGTTTAATGTAGTTGTGTTACTGGTCGAATATGGCCCCTAGGCCCACGCCGTGCACACTGTTGTGTATATGTTCTGTTGTGTAGTTGTGCAACCTTTTGAATATTGCCTCCACCCCCAAGTTCTGTGCACGGTTGTGTAGATGTGTATATGTTCTCTTGTGCAGTTGTGTTACCTGTCGAATATCGCCCCCACACTGTGCGCACTGATGTGTAGTTGTGTAGATAGTTTTGTTGTGTACTTGTGTTAACTGTCAAATATAGCTCGCAAAAGCGCTTTGCATGTGTTACCTGTCGAATATCGTCTCCAAGCTCACACTGTTGTGTAGTTGTGTATATGTTCTGTTGTGTTATCTGTCGAATATCGTCTCCAAGCGTGCACTGTTGTGTAGTTGGGTATATGTTGTGTTACCTGTCGAATATCGCCCCCACGCCCGCGCTGTGCGCACTGTTGTGGTTGTGTATATGTTGTGTTACCTGTCGAATATCGCCCCCACGCCCGCGCTGTGCGCTCTGTTGTGTATATGTTGTGTTACCTGTCGAATATCGCCCCCACGCCCGCGCTGTGCGCACTATTGTGTAGTGCGCACTATTGTGTAGTTGTGCAGATCTTGTGTTACCTGTCGAATATCGCCCCCACGCCCGCGCTGTGCGCACTGTTGTGTATATCTTGTGTTACCTGTCGAATATCGCCCCCACGCCCGCGCTGTGCGCACTGTTGTGTATATATTGTGTTACCTGTCGAATATCGCCCCCACGCCCGCGCTGTGCGCACTGTTGTGTATATATGGTGTTACCTGTCGAATATCGCCCCCACGCCCGCGCTGTGCGCACTGTTGTGTATATATTGTGTTACCTGGCGAATATCGCCCCCACGCCCGCGCTGTGCGCACTGTTGTGTATATGTTGTGTTACCTGGAGAATATCGCCCCCACGCCCGCGCTGTGCGCACTGTTGTGTATATATTGTGTTACCTGTCGAATATCGCCCCCACGCCCGTGCTGTGCGCACTGTTGTGTAGTTGTTTATATGTTGTGTTACCTGTTGAATATTGCCCCCACGCCCGCGCTGTGCGCACTGTTGTGTATATATTGTGTTACCTGTCGAATATCGCCCCCACGCCCGTGCTGTGCGCACTGTTGTGTAGTTGTTTATATGTTGTGTTACCTGTTGAATATTGCCCCCACGCCCGCGCTGTGCGCACTGTTGTGTATATATTGTGTTACCTGTCGAATATCGCCCCCACGCCCGCGCTGTGCGCACTGTTGTGTAGATATTGTGTTACCTGTCGAATATCGCCCCCACGCCCGTGCTGTGCGCACTGTTGTGTAGATATTGTGTTACCTGTCGAATATCGCCCCCACGCCCGCGCAGTGCGCACTGTTGTGTATATATTGTGTTACTGTCGAATATCGCCCCCACGCCCGCGCTGTGCGCACTGTTGTGTATATATTGTGTTACCTGTCGAATATCGCCCCCACGCCCGTGCTGTGCGCACTGTTGTGTAGATATTGTGTTACCTGTCGCATATCGCCCCCACGCCGGCGCTGTGCGCACTGTTGTGTATATATTGTGTTACCTGTCGAATATCGCCCCCACGCACGCGCTGTGCGCACTGTTGTGTATATATTGTGTTACCTGTCGAATATCGCCCCCACGCCGGCGCTGTGCGCACTGTTGTGTATATATTGTGTTAAGTGTCGAATATCGCCCCCACGCCCGCGCTGTGCGCACTGTTGTGTATATGTTGTGTTACCTGTCGCATATCGCCCCCACGCCCGCGCTTTGCGCACTGTTGTGTATATATTGTGTTACCTGTCGCATATCGCCCCCACGCCCGCGCTTTGCGCACTGTTGTGTATATATTGTGTTACCTGTCGAATATCGCCCCCACGCACGCGCTGTGCGCACTGTTGTGTATATATTGTGTTACCTGTCGAATATCGCCCCCACGCCCACGCTGTGCGCACTGTTGTGTACATATTGTGTTACCTGTCGAATATCGCCTCCACGCCCGTGCTGTGCGCACTGTTGTGTATATATTGTGTTACCTGTCGAATATCGCCCCCACGCCCGCGCTGTGCGCACTGTTGTGTAGATATTGTGTTACCGGTCGAATATCGCCCCCACGCCCGTGCTGTGCGCACTGTTGTGTAGATATTGTGTTACCTGTCGAATATCGCCCCCACGCCCGCGCAGTGCGCACTGTTGTGTATATATTGTGTTACTGTCGAATATCGCCCCCACGCCCGCGCTGTGCGCACTGTTGTGTATATATTGTGTTACCTGTCGAATATCGCCCCCACGCCCGTGCTGTGCGCACTGTTGTGTAGATATTGTGTTACCTGTCGCATATCGCCCCCACGCCGGCGCTGTGCGCACTGTTGTGTATATATTGTGTTACCTGTCGAATATCGCCCCCACGCCCGCGCTGTGCGCACTGTTGTGTAGATATTGTGTTACCTGTCGAATATCGCCCCCACGCCCGTGCTGTGCGCACTGTTGTGTAGATATTGTGTTACCTGTCGAATATCGCCCCCACGCCCGCGCAGTGCGCACTGTTGTGTATATATTGTGTTACTGTCGAATATCGCCCCCACGCCCGCGCTGTGCGCACTGTTGTGTATATATTGTGTTACCTGTCGAATATCGCCCCCACGCCCGTGCTGTGCGCACTGTTGTGTAGATATTGTGTTACCTGTCGCATATCGCCCCCACGCCGGCGCTGTGCGCACTGTTGTGTATATATTGTGTTACCTGTCGAATATCGCCCCCACGCACGCGCTGTGCGCACTGTTGTGTATATATTGTGTTACCTGTCGAATATCGCCCCCACGCCGGCGCTGTGCGCACTGTTGTGTATATATTGTGTTAAGTGTCGAATATCGCCCCCACGCCCGCGCTGTGCGCACTGTTGTGTATATGTTGTGTTACCTGTCGCATATCGCCCCCACGCCCGCGCTTTGCGCACTGTTGTGTATATATTGTGTTACCTGTCGCATATCGCCCCCACGCCCGCGCTTTGCGCACTGTTGTGTATATATTGTGTTACCTGTCGAATATCGCCCCCACGCACGCGCTGTGCGCACTGTTGTGTATATATTGTGTTACCTGTCGAATATCGCCCCCACGCCCACGCTGTGCGCACTGTTGTGTACATATTGTGTTACCTGTCGAATATCGCCTCCACGCCCGTGCTGTGCGCACTGTTGTGTATATATTGTGTTACCTGTCGAATATCGCCCCCACGCCCGCGCTGTGCGCACTGTTGTGTAGATATTGTGTTACCGGTCGAATATCGCCCCCACGCCCGTGCTGTGCGCACTGTTGTGTAGATATTGTGTTACCTGTCGAATATCGCCCCCACGCCCGCGCAGTGCGCACTGTTGTGTATATATTGTGTTACTGTCGAATATCGCCCCCACGCCCGCGCTGTGCGCACTGTTGTGTATATATTGTGTTACCTGTCGAATATCGCCCCCACGCCCGTGCTGTGCGCACTGTTGTGTAGATATTGTGTTACCTGTCGCATATCGCCCCCACGCCGGCGCTGTGCGCACTGTTGTGTATATATTGTGTTACCTGTCGCAGATCGCCCCCACGCCGGCGCTGTGCGCACTGTTGTGTATATATTGTGTTACCTGTCGAATATCGCCCCCACGCACGCGCTGTGCGCACTGTTGTGTATATATTGTGTTACCTGTCGAATATCGCCCCCACGCCGGCGCTGTGCGCACTGTTGTGTATATATTGTGTTAAGTGTCGAATATCGCCCCCACGCCCGCGCTGTGCGCACTGTTGTGTATATGTTGTGTTACCTGTCGCATATCGCCCCCACGCCCGCGCTTTGCGCACTGTTGTGTATATATTGTGTTACCTGTCGCATATCGCCCCCACGCCCGTGCTGTGCGCACTGTTGTGTATATATTGTGTTACCTGTCGAATATCGCCCCCACGCCCGCGCTTTGCGCACTGTTGTGTATATATTGTGTTACCTGTCGAATATCGCCCCCACGCACGCGCTGTGCGCACTGTTGTGTATATATTGTGTTACCTGGAGAATATCGCCCCCACGCCCACGCTGTGCGCACTGTTGTGTACATATTGTGTTACCTGTCGAATATCGCCTCCACGCCCGTGCTGTGCGCACTGTTGTGTATATATTGTGTTACCTGTCGAATATCGCCCCCACGCCCGCGCTGTGCGCACTGTTGTGTATATATTGTGTTACCGGTCGAATATCGCCCTCACGCCCGCGCTGTGCGCACTGTTGTGTATATATTGTGTTACCTGTCGAATATCGCCCCCACGCCCGTGCTGTGCGCACTGTTGTGTATATATTGTGTTACCTGTCGAATATCGCCCCCACGCCCGTGCTGTGCGCACTGTTGTGTATATATTGTGTTACCTGTCGAATATCGCCCCCACGCCCGTGCTGTGCGCACTGTTGTGTATATATTGTGTTACCTGTCGAATATCGCCCCCATGCCCGTGCTGGTCGCACTGTTGTGTATATATTGTGTTACCTGTCGAATATCGCCCCCACGCCCGCGCTGTGCGCACTGTTGTGTATATATTGTGTTACCTGTCGAATATCGCCCCCACGCCCGCGCTGTGCGCA